>NC_087514.1:70144741-70377999 GCF_963921805.1 Phalacrocorax carbo | reverse complement strand
TCCTAAATATTATATCCCTGGCTGACCAAAATCAATGATGAGCATCAATGTCAAAACTGTCATCGCTTAATGTCATCAATATTGCTGTTCCTTAAGGTTGCCTTTCATAGGGTTTTCATCCCTATTGCCAGTGCAGAACATGTACTGACATTGTTACCCAGCATGTACACCTGCTGGGGATTTTGAAAGCCTGTTTGAAAACATTTGCCTTTTCCCTAATGTTCCTCTAAGAACACAATTATATTGGCAGAAAGCAATGGGTGATTCATAGGATGGTGTTGGATGTTGAACAGGATGGGTGATAAAGGACAGCCCGTCTGCCTGTTTCCTGCTGAAATGCCTTATCTTCCTGACTGATACGGTCAGCTTGAGTGTCTGGGACCACAGACACATTCTTGTCAGAAGCTGCTACAACTCTTTTATTATAAAACACCTCTTCTAATACCCCGTGGCCCAAGAAAAAAATATCTGATGCTTTTTTTTTAAAAAAATCTTTGCCTTAAAAGATGGTTATTGGTGTTATCAGTGGCACCTGCTCAGAGCGGTATTTGTTCAGAGCTCCCAGAGCAAGCTATGAACTTCAGTGCTCAAAGTACAAAATTACTGCTAATATAGGCAAATTCTATATTGTATTTAAAAAAAAAAACAAAACACAAAAAAACAAAACAAAAAAAAACCAAAAAAACAAAACCTGACAAACTATGGAAACTCCCCCCAAACTTAACCACTTCAAAATGTTGTCCTCTCGCTTCTGCAGACACTTTTTACCATATTTTAAAAATGAGATTTTGTGCATAAATTCTGTAATGAAGAGACTGATGCCTTTCTATCTTCTCTTTTCTGTAACTCAAAATGGCAAGTATCAAGCAAAGATAATTCAGTCCCTCTTATATTATAGTCAGGAGAAATGAGAGTAGCCCCATGAAGCTGAGAAAAGAAATATGGGTCTTGAGGGGTTTGAAAGGAAAAGACATATCTCTAGGGGACTGGAGCTGAAGAATCAGCTCAGCTTTTAGAATGAAAACCACATACAGATTGTAGAAGTTTAGTAGCATTTTAGTGGAATTTTTCTTAATGTGTTGAATTTGGAAAAGTGTCTATAGATTCCTTTTATGTGTTATTTGCATCTTTTTTTATATCCTAGTGTGTAAAGCCCACATTCCTGTTCTATGCACCAGAGTACCTGTTGAGAACATGGGGTATCTAATGTGTCAGAGACAGATTTTTATTCTTTTTTTCCTATTTCACAAACCAGAAGCTTGGCAGAGTCCCTCTCCAGAGGTTCTGCCCTACAATGTTCTTTGGGGCACAGAAATTCTTGCAACCTGTCCCTACTGTCCAGGTGCAGAGGGGGAGAGGAGCATGTTGAAGAGAAGACAAGCATGGCCCAGGTTTCTCTATAGTTCAGACATGTGGGCTAGTGGTGGGCTAGAAAGTCTTTTCGCAAGTGCTATAAACATCCACTCCTGTCTGCCAGAAAGCTAGGCATGAAGAGTGGCCCCAAGTCTGTAGAAACACAAACATTGTTGTTAAGAATTTCCTCTTGTTTGATCTCATGTTCCTCAGCTATAGCCCAGGCTTTGATTCTTAATATCTTCAGTGTTTCCATGTCAACGTATTCCTTTCCAACCACAGTGCACTTTACATGCTTCCTGATGTACGTAAGAGTCCTATTGTAGCCATGGTAATCCCACAGGGATACTAAGAACGAGCAGCTAACATTATCAGGAGTGGTTTCCCCAATAGGATTATTTTTAATTAGTTAAGTGGATCAAAGTTTTCCCAAAACTCTTTAAAATATAGATGTTATTTGTTCATCATGGGTAAAGGTGTTATAATCCTAGTCCTGCTGCTTTTGGACAAAATGTTTTTAAAAAAAGAAGATTGAAAAAACAATTTTAAGAAATAGTGTCAAGCCACATCCACCAAACTTATTCTTCCACAGAGGGACAGAATTACTTAAACTAGAAAATTGAAGGATGGACCCATCAGGAAACTTTTGAGAAGATACTTTATTTCTAGTACAGTGGACTGAGGAAATGACCAGGTTTGGAGATCCAAATCAGTTTCCATTATGGTTGTGTAAATATTCTCTGTGTTTACTAACACTCTATGCCTTATGTGCCTTGTCAGTGTACAGGCTGTGGTTTGAAACCTTTTTGTGATGAGTTAAGGTTTAATGACTAAATGGAACAAGTGATCTGAGGGTTTTTTGAGGCAATGCTACCCGGGAGCCCTTATAGGCCCACACAGATAAATCAGACTCCCAGCTCAGACTGACAGTACGTGGGATATAATGCACATATGCAGTAAACTAGGTGCATTGTGTAGATTAATTGATTAACTGAGCGATGTTGGATTTAGTGGGCATTGGGGTCATTTATGTAAGAATTTAGCTAACTATTTTTCCAGATTCCCAAAGAGTTGAGTGTTTGGAAAAGCCACTGGTTGCCATGAAAACCATGTTACTGACTGATTGATGGGCTTTTGGGGCCCTTGAAACTGGGCAACTGAGCCCCGAGCTGTATCCCTATGCTAAAATGGCTTTAGGATGCTCAGTGTAAATTAGCTGCAACCAGACCCTGTGCAAACTGAGCACAACGTGCTTTCTCCACTTGTAATGCAACTGTATGCTTCTTCTTGCTTCCCTGAGGGAAATGGGCTGTAGAAGGGACTCCTGAATCATCAAGCAAGAGGTATTTTACACTGGCAAGATCCCGGGCTTCCTCTGTAGTGTAACTCCTCAGCTAGTGGACCCTGTCTCATTAACTCAGAACAATTAGAACAGGACCTGAACAGACACACTGGGGTGCAGCAGAGTGCTGTTATTAAATACTGAGGTGTTGATTTGCCAAGTGGGTTTTCTAGCATCAGAAGGAATAGTAAGCCCCTCTCATGCAATTAAAACTGAGGGGGAAATTTTGGGCATGAAATCGGGGAGTGAAAACTACTGGGGGTTGCTCTTTTGTTTAAATAGAAAAACTGTGGTATTTGCACCTTGGCCTTTAAAATAACTAAGTTTTCCCGTGTTGTGCTATTGACATCAGTTTTGATACTGTTGACAGCAATGGATTAAAATGAACTTTTCTTCAAACTTATTTTTTCACTTAAATGATGCCTTTTATTTAAAGTTCCTACCTTAAATACTCATCAGTTATAAATCAAAATAAGTCCATTAAAGCTCATCTATCAATACTGATTTATATCCAGAACGGTTGGGCCTAGAGGTTTAATTTTCCAGTGATCTTCCATTTGTCTGCTTATGTATTTGTTTGACAACTAGATCTAAATTACTACACACTATCAGGATAAGTGAGCTAAAAATTCTGATATTCAGGCATTTTCTGTCTACTCTGTATATAGTAAAATGCAATGAAAAAGTGACATACAAAGCACGGAAAGTATAAGACACTGCTTTCTGGAACGAACTATAGTAATTGGACTTTTTATGGCACTCTACTTGCTTCTGCAGAGATACCATCATACTCCTCTCTCATACTGATGAGAGTAAAAATGCTTTTTAAATAGCATTTAGGTAAATTACTATATTTAACATTATTTTTCATATGTAAAACAAACGTAAAACTTTGCTTTTGCAAAGCTTTCAGGCTCCATCTCAAACAGATGAGCCACTCCCTCTGGTGGGGATATTTCTACAAACTGCTCTGTAAATGAAAAGAATGTTAAGTTTTTTTCAGGGAAGTGCTAGAAACACTTCTAAAGTCCCATAAAACCTCAACAGTGTTACCACGTACAAACACTTCTCTAGAGTATTTACGTGTCCTTATGTTATTTTATACTCTTAAAATACCTCCCTCATTCAAAAAAAAAACCCAAACCAAACAAACAGAAACATCAAAATGTATAGATTTCTTAGCCAACTGGTTTTAGGTATTTTTTTCTTTCACATATTTATATCTTTATTTGCAGCTTGCCAAAGGTAACTGACTGATAATCCATCAGAGGGAAGTTTTAATTTTAGCTACAGTTTAGGTTTAGCCTGGACAAGAGCTGTAGGACATGAGCAGCAGGTTTTTTACCTTCTTCTATTAACACTCTAAAAACACCTGGAGGGTAACAGTTGTCAGGAAAAAGTTCAGTTCATTCCCAGCTATTGTTCAGTTATGTCAAAATAAATGACATTTATAGAAAAAAAGTGGAAATAATTTGTTCTGAAAAAGATAAAATGGACATTGCATCCCATTTTCTCCCAGGTTTTTTTTTGCAGAATTTTACCTTGATTCAGAACAGTTTGGGTTGAAACAAACTCCTAAGCTGATACTTTTTTCTTTGAATTTTGAAGAATGAAGCGCCCAGCCCAGCAGTTAGTGTCTCTGTGGTGTTTTTATTGTTTTAGTGGCAACTTGTTCAACAGGACAGAATAAAACCACTAAATGAAGGCTGAATTCTAACAGCCTTATATTGAAAAGTACTAATTTCAATGAGACTATTTGAATAGAGTGGAGTCTTTGAACATGCCTGAATGGGGCAAAAACTGGAGTGGTAATTGCACTGGGAAGAGACTACATGGCTGGCACTTACCTACCTTTAAATTTCTGCAGGCTCATTTTCCTTCTCATAT
Source organism: Phalacrocorax carbo (assembly GCF_963921805.1). Classification (NCBI taxonomy): domain Eukaryota; kingdom Metazoa; phylum Chordata; class Aves; order Suliformes; family Phalacrocoracidae; genus Phalacrocorax; species Phalacrocorax carbo. The sequence continues at coordinate 70,373,417 of NC_087514.1, read as the reverse complement.
CCATTGGCAAATAGAAGGAATCCTAATGGCCATGGGTGTCAGTGGAGAAGGTGATCATACATAATGATTCACTCAGTGTTACTTAGCTATGACTGACTTGGATTTTTCCCTATGCTTCGGGCCTCTTTCTATGATTCTTTTGTACAATATGCACAAATAAAATAAAAATGGAACATCTGGGAACCAAGAAACAGGTTTGTTTCTCGAGAGCTGGAGGATCCAGCACAACCCAGAATTATGTCAGTGGTTTCCAGGAGAAAGGGAAAAGAGATTAGAAAAGTGATTATATACTAGCTATGGAAAAGTATGCGCACTGACATCCAAATACAAAAATAAGCAAAAAAAAAAAAAATAAAATTGCAAAACCAGAGATCCCTAAATGAAGCAATCTGAAAGTGCTATTGTGGGACCATGTCACTCTAAAAAGGTTGAACAAATAAACCATAAGATTTTAGGAAAATTCTTGTAGACAGAATCTTTGAGAAAACTGTATAAGACCTGAGGGAGTCCACAGAAGCCAAGGAATTAACTTCAGCTTTACATAGTTCTTGTATATTTAAGATTTTATTAAAATCGAAATTACTAAAGAGGAAAAATGAGGACAAATTATATTTTTGCTTTTGAGACTTGTTATACTTAGCTTTTCTAAAGTATCTATTCAGTGTGTTTCAGTGCATTAAAAACCTTCCTATTTAGACTAAAACCTTTTTATATGGCAGAAGCAATAGTTGAACACGGTGATGTTGTATAATGTACATAAAACATAGAGGAATGGCAATGGGTCATAAAGGCCAATCTCTTGCTGCTGGTGGTGCCACACATCTATTTAATTTAATGAAAATCTCACAAAAATCTTTAAGTTGTTGCGGTTAAGTTGTATGCTAGGAACATACGTACCTCTAATTTGAGCCCCTTTACTAGTGTCATCGTGTATAACGCGACTCTTTTTAAATAAAACTTCATGGAATATAGATGTGTTACTTTTCCCACGTCCCCAAATTAAACTGGAGGTTGACAGAAGCATAGCACTGAGGCAAGAGAAAGTGTGAACCCAGCAAAGCAGTTAGGTCCACGCCTGAAGTCGGATAAGCACTAAATTGAGCACTAAAAGCTACAAATGTGGTTTCACAGTATTTTACCTTAAGGGAAGGAAGAACCACTAGGATTTTTTCCACGGGAAATGGAACATGCCGGTAGCTATATGATGGGCTAAGTTAAGGGTTTAATAAATTCAGAAAGCATGGAACTGATAGGTGCTGATGGTAGGGCAGTGTGTTCTGCCTGCTGAACATACAGCTGCTACTTTAGCAAATGCAGCGGTCATTCTTCCTTCTCTCCTGTGGCTCTTCCAGGTGTTTCAGTGAACGCAACATCTGGAGGACAGCATACAGTTTTACTCAGGTCATCTATTGTGCTGTGGATTACAAATGAAGTCCTGTCAATTTAACTGTGTGCTTGCTGGAAAAGTAACATTAAAATTGGGGGGGGGGGGGGAGAAGAAGTGGTCAAGACTTTCTCTAGCTTAAACAAACTGTCAGATTAAATTAAAAAATTTAATAGCATCCTTCACCTCAGAACATCTGCATTTCCTGTGTGACCACAACCACTGCTAGTATCTTTGAGCTTGGGAGATTACACAGTACAGTGGAGTGGCTGTTCTGCATAGAAACAGAGCCCAGAGTCTGTGCCAGTTCACAGCAGGTCACAACTTTGCTTCCATTATTTTCCCCTTTGACTGTCTTCTCACAGTGGCTTTATAAACTGTATAAGCTGAAGTGTGACTGCCTGATACTGCGGTTGTTCTAGCCATGCAAAATGGGCCAAAAATTAGTCTAGAAATATGTGGATTTTGTTCACAGATTGTAGGAATATCCTGGACATATTTAGATCTATTGTGCCTACTTTTTACTTAAAGGATGAGTATCCTAACAGAAATGTGGCTTCTGTTTAATATTCTGTGTTTTGTGTGTCTGTAGTAACAGAAATGTGATTTCTGTTTAAAGGATGTGTGTATTTAAACATACACGTCACATAATCTAGCTATCTTATTTGATCCTCGCAGATCACATTTCACAAGAGTCTTCAAATAAAAGTTCGCTGCATTTCTTATGTACACCTCTTTGAAATGAATAAATCTCAATCAGAATTTTCATTCCCCTTGTATATTAAACATTGTGCACATGGGAATTCTAACCAGGAGTATTGATGGAATATAAAAAAAGTTTACATGTAGCTGGTAAATCTTTGCACTGAAATGTTTGCACCGAAATCTTTGCACCTTGGCCAGATATAAATGGCTTTCACTGAACAGTGAGAAGACATGTCTGTACTGTTGGAATGCTCCAGAACTATATACTATATTGCTATCTCAAAACAACATTGTCTATGAATATAGAATGTGTGTCTATGTGTGAGTGTGTGTGTGAGTGCACGTATATCACATGTTGCCCCCTAGAAAATTTGAGCCTGGTTGCTCAGTTTTTTAAACTATTTTCTGTCTGAAAAAACAAACATATGAAAACTACAGTCTAAGTTACAAATAAAGAAATTTCAGAACAAGAATATTTAGGTGTCTTTTACCAGAGTTTCACTGATATATGATATTTCAAATGTTGCCATTCTTTTAGCAAATAGAAAAGACTCTGCCAGCCCTCAGGTTATGTAGCACAGAAAAGACAGAAAACCTTCTTTTCTTCTCTGCACATATAAACCATTCTATCCTAAAGGATAAGTTTTCTGGAGTATCCTCTTGTGCAGTTTTCCTTCTCCTCTGGCCCAGCTTTGCGATCTTTCAAGGGACAGCAGCATATAGTCCTAATAATGCCACACACCTTCCAGATTATTTTCATCATGAAATTACCTTCAAATAAAGTGGGTTCATTCTGGAATAGTTTTATAGGTCTTGCAGTTAAGAGTCTAAATCTTGCATGAATGTGACTTTATGTACTTGAGGAGATTTCTTTCATACCTGACCCTAGATATTTAACATTCACTATGGTTTGCATTTTAATAACAAAGTCTTTTGGGAGATCTGTCCTAAAGTAGGAGAGCAGGTCAGACACAGAGCTAGAAAGATAACCTTGATGTTCCATTTTATACTGTAGAGACGAGGCGATGTCTAATGTACTATTGTTTCAGTGAATCAACATAGGTTGAACCTCCATGCTTCCTTTTGCTCAGAGAATGAATTATCATGTTTTTGTTGTTAAACTGATGACATATATGATCTACACAATGTATTCCTTCTATAAGTGTCGGTAATTTTTTTTTAAAGTCTGTTACAAAAGCAGGTGCATGGGGTTTTTTTTCATTTTGAAATGTAATAAAGTCAGTTTTTGGCCTCAAGCAATACTAGGATTTAAAATAGGAACTACTTTGAAGCAACATGAAGTTGCACCCTGCCTCTAGGTTATTAAATGTGTTTTCTCTCTCTGGCTTCCTAAATGCACCTCATTGTTTAATGGAATTCTAACTGTAAGATTTAGTTGTAGGCATTTCAGCTGGACTTCCTTTAGAAATATATAACGATGCACTCACGACCTCAAAACACACCAAGTGGATTATGGGGGATGTGGAGGGGAACAAAAACATTCTTTTACTTCCAGATCACAAGGAGGAATAACAAATTAACAGTATTTCAAGAAAAGCAATAACATGCCTGGTGGGTGGGTCATGTCAGAGATGTGAGCGGGTAGAAGTGGGCTTCAGCCTTCCTGGGCTTTCTTTCAAACACAGCTTAGTTTGTGCAATTCATGATTAACAACAGCCTGTTCTTTTAAAACACATTGGTAAATAAACATTCCCTTCCAGCAAGCCTGCCTTTCCAGTCGATGTAGGATATTCTTATAACTAGGATTGATTGATGAACTTTGGGCGCTTTCAAATCTGAGCACCTGTATATGAAAGCTAAATGATCCTCTGAATTACAGAAACTTAAGTATTACTCAGAATTCACAATCTTACTGTTCAATTTGCATGAGTTTAAATCATACTCTGCCGGAGATACATAGTGTACCTGGAAAATTCTGGACTCTGTAGTTACATTAAATAAATTCTTTCGCAAAAGCAGTCATATACTATGGAGGTATTAGCTGTAAATTCACAGTAAAGCCATCTTATATATTTCATGTAATTGTAATAGGTACTGTTGTAACAATAACCTCTTGCAAAAAAAATGGAGTCAAAGAGTTTAATCCAAAGAATATTACTATTTTACTTTGATAAGGGGTAAAGGCAGCCTAGCTAGGACAGTTGGCATACTGAGGGGACAACAAGAAAGAGGAAGAGGAAGATGTATAGCAATTGTTTGCTTTATATTCATTCGACAGACAGATTTCAATTTCCAGAACTGTCTGTTTACCCTTTTATTTTTTTAACTTCTTTTGTTCAATTAAAAAGACTTTTAAAAGGTACATTTAATTATTTCAATCTTTTCTTTTTAAGAAATGTTTCAGCTTTTTTTGTTCTTGTAGGCTTGCTCCAGAATGCTAATATCTTCTCCCCCAGCTATACTCCAACCCCAAGCAAAATCATGTTAGAGCAAGTAATGCTTTTTGAATGAAAGTTTTATTTTCACACACAGCCAAAATGAGTTATATTGCACCTGCACGAATGATGTTTCCCTTATTTTATGAAACTGGAAAACATCCAAGTTGTACAGCATTTCTGTAGGTGCAGAGTTTTTTCACACGCCTCTTCCCAGCACCACCTGCTTCAATGATTTGGGTGTTCCCCTCAGGTAGGTCACAATTTGAAACATGTTAGTACTCAGATTGGCCACACCCAGAGATAATACACTCTTTCTTTTGACAATGGTTATGTTAGCCAAATATGACATAGTGATGTATGTTAGTTATTTTTTTGAACTTTGCATAACTGTGTGTGTTTCTGGATGTCAGGGGTAGCTGATGTTATTATACAGAGATTTCCAGAACCATAGCTTGAAATCCAATTAGATGGTAAACTAAAAAATTTGGACTAAGGAAACGGAAAGGTGAATGAGCCCAGTAGTCCAGCTAGCTCATTATCTTGTCTCTAGCACTGGATGGTAAGAGGCATTGAAAAGGAAAGTGCAAGAAACGCTGCAGAGGACTGTAATTTTATTATCATCTTGTGCTGAAGTTCACCGACAGAGTAGGATGTGGGAATCTAGTCTGCAATGACCATGCTCTACCTCCTCAAACAATGAACTTCATTTCCCGCTGGTCTTAACCCAGTGCCTTTTGCAGCAGCTTGCTCACACAAAAATAAACTAAATCTAGCTCCACAGTGGGAGGGTCTGTCTATCTGGGGTGTAACACAATTTGATCCAAGTAAATTTTCTGTTTATTTTTCTGCTTTAAACAGCTTTTGTTTGATTAATTGGTGCCATAGGCAGATAACGAATTCTCTCCTGTGGAGGGATTAGCAGAATTCCATTGTTGAGATGTTCTAATTGTTAATATGCATGCTTGAGAAAGATTATAGTTTTGATTTTGAAACGTACCAGGGTTGATTTTTTCCTGAACAAAAGTAGAGAAAATAGTTTTTTGTACTTAATTAACATCTACACAGTATCAAGCATTGGACAACATCAAACACAATTAGGAAGTATATTAAAAGAACAAATGTCCCTAATTCTCCTCTTTGGGAACAGTTCATGGCCAGCTCCATCTCCAGAGAAAGCTAGATAAATTCTAAGGCAGAAAAGTCCTCTAAAAGCTGTCAAACTCACAAAGGACTGTGGGAGCACAGCAAACCTCACTCCTGCCACTGTTCTCGGTTCATACGCTCTAGGAGTTTCTCTTCTTTATCTTTGCCCTTCTCTTCACAGTGAAAAAATAAAATAAAGTTCAGTTATTAACTGGAGCTGAATAATTGGAGGTGAAGTTCTACAGAAAATGAGGCACTTTGAACTTTTCATGTGAATGTGATAGGTTGTGATAAACCTATGGTGGGCGGGGGGGAAGGGAACTTCATTCTTCATATATGCCTGGCAGATCATCAGAAAGTTACTAACTTATCAGGTCTAGGAATTTTATCCCATTTAGCTAACTTGGGCTAAAACCTCTTCCAGCATTAGACACTGTTTGTGGCAAATGCAACAGAAATTTCAGTTTCTTCTTTAGGAGGCGATTGACATATTTGTAGAGCTGGTGCTTTGCAAAGAGATGTGACACAAACATGGTCCTCAGACGGTATCAGCCACTGTTTATTTTCATCCTTTCTTTACGCCACTGCTTGTGCTCTGTTAGTGTATGAATACTGACAGGAGAAGATCTGGTATTTTGAATTTCTGATGCAAAAAGTCTTGCTCCCCTGTGGTCTGTTGGAGATTTTTCCAGCTGTGATGAATGATTGCAAAGTCACTGCAAATGTCCTTACATGAAAAAGTTTCTTACTAGAGAGGTGGATCTCCTTACATGAGACAATGGAAATTCAAGACTATCTCTAGCTTATCCATAAGTAAAGCTTTTTGAGTGTTACTGTCAAGTTCTGCAGATTGGTGGGGAGCACCAAGACAGTGGAGGGAAGATGGATCCAGTGCATGGATCAACAGCTACTGTGAAAAAATATTGCCCGGAAGTCAGAAACTAAGAAACGTCTGACTGGTGGCAGGATAGAAGGCAGCCACTGCCTTCCTCTGAGCCCCAGAAATAAGAAATAAAAAATGGTGTCTGGGAGGGTTGTTTTGTTGTTGATTCAGTTTTGGTTTTGTGGGGTGGGTTTGTGGGTTTTGTTTGTTTGTTTGTTTTTGTTTTTGTTTGTTTGTTTGTTTGTTTGTTTGTTTGTTTTTGTTTTTTTTCTCTCACTCTGTTCTTTGGGGGTCTAAAATGCAAAAAACAGAGTTTCTGCAGAGTTGTGTTCCTGTGATCAAAGGAAGGATGTGAAGAATCAAAATATGCACTGGTTTAAGTGAGGAGATTCTGAAATCCCTGTACAAAGTAACGTTTGGACAATTATATAGTTGTGAGAATTACACAAAAAAGTAATTTTTTTAGCTGACTGAGAGAAAAGGAAAAAACGAGACGATTAAAGCAAACCAAATGATATAACAAGTATCATGCAAATATGGAGAGATAAACACTTTGTTTTATGTATTTGATATATTTTATAACATAGACAAATGTCTCTGTAAGCATTATAAATTTTACTGATGATTGCTTAAAGACTTTTGGGGGAGTCATCCATTTTATTTTATATGTACTGGCTTAGTTCCCTTCCATCAGAAATACCTGATTCTTCATAGTGATTCCAGCTAGACCTTGTTCCAATAGGACAGTTAGATGACATGTCACTAAAAGGCTAATATTGGGTTCATCTGTAATTAGCATGTTAAATACTGGCTGCATGATAAATATCAGTACAAAAGATTTTTTTGTCAAGAATAAAAATATAGGAAGGTTAAATAGGAAAAGTGCCTTGTGGGTAGGTGTTCACAATGCTTAACACAACTGGTGGATGTCATAGAGGTTACAAGTGCACAATGAATGTGTAGATGGACAGCTACCACATTACTGGGGCCTCTTTTCTAGGCTGTTGGGCAAAATTATGTTGGGCTAAGAAGACTGTTATGGTTTGTGCTGTTTCAGTGGCCCAACATTTTGTACTGATACACTCTTCACACATTCATGAGATCACCTCCATAAACTACGATTTTTTCCTAAAGATAGGACAAAAATAGACCCTAGACCCATGAGGGGCTATAATAATAGACCGTTTAGATAAATCCAAATTTATGGATTGATATGATAGTGAATAGCACAGGGCAAATAAAAATCCAAAAACCCCACCCTGAATGACTGCCTTAGCCACTGGGATGTGGCTGAACTGGTGTGGCCCTGCTTAAGCTGGAAAAGCCTGAGTAGACACAAAGCTGAGGACTGTCAAGGAATTGGCCTCTGCAGTCAGTGGTGTAAAAAGTTCCACACCCAGACTCTGGAAAACAACTGCTTTGTTCATCTTAATTCCAGCCCTTTGCAAAATGCTTCCAGACTAGGCAGGATCTTTACCTCCTGACTGAATAAAGAACATCATTCAGCCATTACTATTACTAGACTGCTTGCCCTTAACAGCCCCAGAATAACCTTAAACTCTTTATATGTTTATATGTTTTATTTTTAGTTTCGACTGCTTAGCTGGTTAATCATTTACTGATCCTCAGTGCCCGTAGAACCATCATTGTGAAACTGAGAATGAGTTTAAGACACAGGCAAAAGAGATATTTACAGACTGGGCCAGGTGGGGAGTTTTTTTCAAGTTGGATATCTGAGATTCTCATGTTTAATATCCTTCATAACCTTTTGAGAAGAAACTTAAAAACTATGGATTGGGATGAATTAAATTTTCATTCAAACCTCTTCATAACATTCTCTACTAAACTATTCTTTAACTTGTCTTGGGATATTTAAAGTCTTGACTCTATGTTTCAGTTCCAGATATCTTGTATTAGTCAATATAATACCAGCAGCCTCTAGGCCTGGGAGCAAGAGTTAGACCATATCCTAACCAAAATTGTTTGAACAGCACCTTTGAAATACTAGCATTTCCATCAGAGGATGTTCTCCTGTGGCTTCCAGGTCTGCACACTTTGATATAGGAAAGGTTGGATGAAACTTCACATTTCTGGACAGTTATGTCAGTGAAGGTCTTGGAGGCCTATGCATCTTCTGTGCCATGGCTCTGATATTTCAAGGTATTTTAGCTGAGTGTAAAACTGTATGTTTTGAGTAGTATATATGGGAGAAACCTTGTCATTTTGAAATTCAGCTTTGATTGCTCACTGACCATGATTAGTCAGGCACAGGCAATTTTAATTCACTCTCTGTAGATCAAAATTAGCACTGGGCTGCAGAAGCCAAATTAGAGTGGTCCCAGACTGCTTTATATGCAGTTTACTGGGTCACACCAAAAAACTTCATTAGTAGTATAACATGTCAAAATTAGTCACTTAAGAGCATAAACAGCTCCAGAAACAGGAATGAGCAGGCCTCCAGCCATCTGCTTTGTGTGTTAGTCCTGCTTTTTCACTGTAGGCACTGATTTTTGTGCACTCAGCCAGATGATCGTTGTCTTAGATTCAGCTGAGTGTCCTGAAGTTGCAGAGAGCTGGAGATGTCAACAGATTGCGATGCCTTCCGGTAGGGGCACAAGGCTCTGGGCTCAGCAGGGAGGACCAACATCAACAGCTGGTACATCCCAGGACCTCTTTTCCATCCTCTCCTCTCATTTTTTGCTACAGATGTGAGAAGCAAACAATCTTGTCATTATTAGCAAAGGCACCCTGGAGTAACCCTACACTCCTTTTTAACTCAAGCCAGTGACAAACCTTCCTCCCCCACCCTCCCTCCCTTTTTCCTTCCCTCCCTCTCACTTCTCTCCTCACCCTGTTCTCTGTTATTCTGACATTCTGAATTTGAATTTGAGTTGGAGTATATTATTTTAATCAGAATTTATAATTTCTACCTAGTATATTTTTTTCGCTGCCTGTTCTGCAGCAGCTGATTCTTATGGACCTGATTCCTTAGTCTGTGAAACTAGATTTATTTGGGTTAAATTCTATTGAGATAGATTTGTAAAGTTCTACAAAATAACACAGAGACCTTGAATAGAATCAATATTTTTTTGCACCAAAAATATGGAAAGTGTACACTAACTATGCAAACAGAAAACAAATCCTAAAATGCATGATCAAAAGAAAACATTAGCAAGCCTCTGAAGAGCAGTAGCAGTGTAAATTGCTAGTTCATATAGAAGAGTTAGTAGGAGATTAGGCAATTGCTGTGCAAAGAATAAACCAATGATTTCTTGAAAATTAGTGTTGAGCTGATAGCCATTTAATTAAACTTTTCGATAGCATTTGTGATTTTTAATGGAATTTCAGGAGAGGTTAAAGTGAGGAGTTGAAGGATAAAATTTAATACAGATACAGATACCGAAAGCTTTTATTTCTTTGCTAAATGCATAGTGTTTTGACATGTTGTCATTCCCATCAATAGACTGATAGACAAAATACATGAGCGTAGTAACAACTTGTGGAAAAATCATCCTAACTTTAACTGAAAAGTAAATATTAGATGGTAGTGTCTTTACTGTACAGCCATGCTTCAGAGATGTTAAGGACCAAAGTGAGAGGAAATGTGTTACACCAGAGATGCAAAACTCACTTTCAGAGTTAATGAGTTGCTCCAGTGATCTGTGTGGAGAAAAAAAAAATAGCATTGAGAAACGGCCTAGTCAGAAAAAAGTCATTTCAATCACTGATGAAAAAAAGCAAAATGATAGACATCCTTCCATCAAAATAATGATGAAGTTAAAGACTTATTTTTCAGTATATCTACTAATCAGGGGGAGTCCAGAAGAAATATCTCCTAAGAATAAGCAGGGGGGGACCTATTCTGGTGAACTTTTGATACCTTTCAAGCTTCTGGCAAGTACTGGAGAAAGGATATTAAACTTAACAGGGCCAAGATATGACCAGCTACAGCTATTTTATTCTGTGTGGATCCCATCACCTTTATTTCTGAACTCAAATGCTGTGCCAGTTACTTGGACAAAAATTGTGTATTATAAAATAGGAAAGGTATGCATTAGGAACTGTAAGTGAGGAAAACTTTATTCTTATTTATATACCCCAACTATGTCTGTCATTAGCAGAGAACCTGATTATGTAGCAAACTTTGCATGAGATAGTGTTTGCCCTTGCCCTTTAACAAATGTATAGAAGGAGAAGGGGAAGGCTGGTCAGTGAAGTTCTTCAGCCCTCTGAGAGTCCTGATCCGGGGTTCAGGTTGAGAGGAATCTAACCTACATCATTTGGGTTAATCACAACTGTCACGAACATTTTAATTAAACAGACACAATGATATGATGAGCATTTTGTATAAAATAACTTGTCCTCCTCTCACCCCATCAATGCTCCTGTTAAAGCACAGCTGACTGTGCACAAAGGAATGAAAGATTCATGAACTGGAAAGACAGCAAGGGAAGAGGAACATGGCTCTGTAACAGTGATGGGCAGCATACTTGGTAAGGCAGCAGTGTATCTAAATGACTCTGGTGTCAGTGTATACCCATGTCTTCACAGGCTCGTATTGCCTGTAGAAGCTGGGCTCCTACTTAAAAGCTGCCTTTGGACGTTGTCAAATCCCTTGCAATCAGCAAGAATGAACTAAACCCATAAGTTACACAATACTCTGACCTCTCTGCTCCCTGCTGTCCACCCATTAGCCTGTCATAATATTTGATTTAATAGTTTCATTACACATGATAGTATCATGATATATGTGTGTGATCATGAAAAATACAGATGGCATTGTTCATTCCTATGCTGTTATTTAGTGGTTATGCGGCTCAGGATATATGGGAGCAGAGCCTTTAATTCCTGCTGTTTCTGTTCCTAATTCTGTAATGAACCTGCCTGGGTAGGGTCAACACCAAGTAAGTTTTAGCACCTCCAGATATTTAAGTACTTTTGGGAAAAAAAGTCAGTTGACATACTGGTCTGAAAAATGTTTGGCTATCACAGTGGAAAATATGTAAATCACAACTGGATTGCTCGTATAATGAAATAGACTGGAAACTTCCTGCAATATAGTGTATTGTGTTTATTACCCAAGAAAAAGCAAATCATTCTAACCTGGCCATTAATTTACCCCAAGGTTTCTGTGTGCAGAGGCATTACAGATGCTGTGATGGAAGGATCAAGTTGTCCCTGTGCAAAAAGGTCAACAAATCTAGTCAAGTATAATCACAACAGGTCCTGCTCACTTGCTGTCCAGCCAGTTTAACCCCTATATCATCTATCAAAGTCCTGTCTATCTCTCAGTCTACTTCTCCAGAGCCGTAAGGATAGGAGAGAGGTGTGTTTTGACTCAGATAACAGGAAAACAAGGGTAAGAGAAAACGCACATAAATTAGGTTGTGAATTTAGTATATTCACCTTTGAAAAAATTTGTCAGCAGATTTCTGTAGAGGGTGGGAAAAAAGGAATCCATGAGGTATTCTTATGGCAACACAGAAGCCTGTGTGCCTTCAGTAACATTGTATGGTGATCATTTATATAGGCACAAATTAAACAGAATCTCTTATTGTTGATATTCATTTGCATTGGTTTCTACTCATAAATTTATGGTAAGAAAACAAGGTAGTACTTTAAAATGGTAACTGGGGGTGTAGAAAGGAATATGATAGATCTTTAATTCTGACTTATTTAAAAGACGATAAAGCTCAGTTCTTTGGAATAAAACAGAGGCCTCGCAAAATAATATCTTAATTTTATTTATATAGAATAATGTGTTATAAGTTAATGCAAAATATCAGCATATTTTTAGAAATGTAAATATTCTTTATGTTATGTCTACTTTCTTCTTCCAGTTTAGTTTCCCTCAGTGTCACATATCCTCTTTGTGTTTCCCACCTAGGCGGAAAGAACCATGCAGTTATCTGATAATAAATATGCAGCAGCAGTAGGCGCTAGAAGATTTGTGCAATCTTCATTGGAAAAAAATAATGCAGCAAATATACTAGAGTGGATCAGAATAAATTGCTGAAATCAAGTAGAAACATGCTTCTGTCCAAAACAAACATGGCTCATGTGACAGCTCCATTATATTAAAAAGCAAAAAGTGGGAGCTTCATGTAATATGATGCAAATCATAGTTCTGTTTAAGGAAGACTTTGGAGTAGTAAGTTATGATCTTGTTTAAACTGTGATTCATCTTGTAAGACAGAAATGATCTGCAGTACTTCAGAGGCTTAGGTTAAAGCTTTCTTCCTGTTTGAAAATTTTAAGTTTTGTTTCTTTTTTCTTTGAATAGCATAATGCTCCTATATTAATTCTTATGTGCCACTGTGACAGTGCATGTGGCTAGGAATTAAGCTTAACCCTTTGAAGAGATAAGCCAGATGCTTCTTATTTTTGTAGGTTATCTGTTAAAACACAGAAATGTGCAACAACCAATGTAATTGGTGTAACGAGGAGTACCCGATAACAACTGGTACGTGTTACCCAGAAAGTACAAAGAGGTTAATTTTGGCCTCCCATTTCCTTGCATAGGAGAAAACTCTGCTGGTGAGGGAAGCCTGATACTGTAAGACCAAGGAGTCTTCTGCCATGTCATCGAATATTGTTATAAATTATTAACTACTGTGACTTGCTCAGTCTAAACAAGAAATGCCATAAGATGTCCACATTAAGCAAAAGACAGTGGTGTGGAAAAGTTGCTGTATGGGGTACAAGCTGCCCCAGTCCTTACTCCTCACCTTGGGCAGAGTGAGAACTCAGGACCAGGACCCCCTGCTGGCACTTCCAACTCACCACTTTGCTTCCAACACCTCTGGCCACTGCACCTTCTCAAGTTGCCATTCTCTTTTCCCCTCAGGGAATGATCCTTGCTTTCACTTAGGGTCAAAAATGCCTCCTGGGACCTTTGTCAATATTAATGTCATGTATTAATATGGCAATTGCGCTCAAAGGTCAGAAGAGAAATCAGAAACCCAGCTGACTTTTCTGTTGTGGCATTGTTGTTGCACATGGTCTGTATTTATAACCTGCACTTCCTGCACAGATATCCAATCATCTGACAGCTTCTACAAAACGAGAAGCCCTTTGGAGCCACAGTTTTTTTTAAAAAAAATCTATTAGAAAAATACTTCATTTTCTTGCATTTGACTTAAGAGATGGAAGCAAGAAGGCCATTACTGATCATTTTTAGTTTGTTCCTTAGTACGTTCAGTGTATAATACAGATTAAAAGTCTCAGTATTGTGTAAGTGATGACTTTCTTTTCTTCATTACGCTCTGCTGAAATTGACCATAGTGAAATCAATTGTCATAATATCTCAGGTAGGTGACCCAAGAGAAGCTTAAGTTCCTTGGAGAAAGAAGATATATTTATAAGCTTTGTTTTTCATAACAAAATGTCTAATTCTTCATTGTTCTGGGCTCATGGCTTCCTTTTGACAAAGCCCTTCTTTTGCTGCTTAAATTCACTTCTTTCTCGTATTCAGAAAAAGCCTTATAGCTTAAGAAAGGCAATCTCCATTCAGGGAGAGAACGAAATGATAAGGGTCAATTAGGTTTGGTCTTCTAATTTCTCTTCCAGAAAAACACAAGCAACTGTCAGAAAGAGATACGCAGAGGGGTGTTCGGCCCAGCAGGGTTTTCCTGCAAACCTTGCTTGGGTTCCTGACTCAGCTTTGTATTTTATCTTAGTTTAAATAGAAAAGGACGGTTCTTCTCATATTTTGATCTTTGCTGATGTACAAAGATTTGTAGTGTTACTTTCAGGCTAATGCAGGCACCCTTTTGACAGGCTTGGGAAAGCACAGGAAGGTGCTACTTTCTGCTTATCTGGCTTTTTGGCCTCAAAGAGTCTTCAGACTGTTTCAGATTTGCATTTGCAGAAATTTCTTCAGAAAGGAAGACAAGTAAAAACCTGACAAAGGCTCCAGGAAAGAAGCACGAAACCAGATTCTTCTTTTCTTTAGGACACACTTTTTCAAGAGAAGGAAGGCTCAGACAAAATTTTTTTTGTACAATTTTGGTGATATCATGAAGCTAATTGTGCCTGAGAAGAAAAAACACTTGCAAGGAGTATTAAACAACTCATCCGGTCCTTTGCTTTTTAATCAGAATGTTATCCTGCCACTCTTTTCTTTTTTTTATTATTAATCTTCACCACACTCTCATATTTTTCCTGTCCTGCCTCTTCCTTTTTTGTCTAAAAACACCTTTTACAATTTGCAAAAACAAGTCTATGTTTACACATTTAAAAGACATTAAACTTATAGAAATTTCATTATGCAGTGTTTACAATTCAAAAAGCTAGGCAGCTTTTAAATTTGTATGAGCAGCATATGGGTGGACCTTCTCCCCAAGGTTTGTTGTTTTTTTTTTAATTCATTCTGTACATAATCGGTTTTTCGAATTACTGCTTTGATACTGAATACTCTATAAACTCACTGGAAAATTAAATAACCACATCTGTAAAACAATTGTAAATACTTCTAGTTTTTTTTAAAAAGTCTGCATGCTTCATTTTTATGAGGAAGGAATACCACTGTAAAAATATTCAGTCTTGTAATCAATAAACATAACCTTTCACTGTGTTATTACAGACCTTCATTTGTCTTCAGGTTTTACTTGCAAACATTATTGGCTGCATGGCATGAAGGTCATTTTATGGAAAGTACACATATCAGATATGACAAAGGTATCATGCTACCAGAGTATCTGTGTTTCCAGAAAAATGTTAGAATAAGCTACTACAGAGTAAAAATAAGTAATAATTCTGAACTGCATTAGCTTTTTCAAATGTCAGTTTTATGAAGATAGTGACTGAAAAGCAAGCATTATTCCTAGGTTTTGTTCTATGTACTATTAATTTTGTCAAACCCGGTATTTGGTATTTCAAATACAAAATGAGAGTTTTCGCTGTGCTTTCAGATTCATAGCAAGAACACAAACTTCCCAAGGGGAGCTGTTTGCTCTCAGATTTGTCCATCCATCTCATATTTATCCAACACCAAGGACAATTTTTTCCAAGCAGAGGAATTTAGTTTTGTTTTTAAGATGGTAGTTCCTTTAAACATGTCAGCATTTGGAAACTAAGCAGTTTCACTAGAAATCTGGGCACAGTATCTCAAACTGGCTGAGTGCAGCCAGTTTAGCATCAGAATCTAAAGAACTCTCTATTCAGGCCAGATGCTTGCAACATCTCTAAAGGTTCTTTGATTAATTGAGGTGAAACCACCCTGTATAACAGGGTCAGCACACACAAGCTTTCATTATTTTCTTCATTTACATCAATTAGAATTATGGAGGGCCTGGGGCTACTCCTGACTTCTAAAACCATGATCTACTCCTATGTGATGTTTAAATAGAGCACCAGAAAGACTACATCATATTTCATTAACAAATAAAACTTTTATTTCTTTCATCAACGACAGCAAGATTTATATTAGGTGTATTGCTAAAGCAAGCCATTAACATATATCACTCAAGGTGGTCAGACTCTGAAGAACTAGAGCTTGGTGTATAACACAGCAATCAATCTAAAGATAGTGAATTTCATTTTTGCACAGACTGCAGTTGAGAAAGAATGAACATCAACTCCAGCAAATTTTGTGAATTCCAGTTTTCTTTTTATGACAGCTTATTTAAGTGGTGTGCAAACCACTGCTTTGTATTATGGATCAACTGGAGAATGCCTTCACCAGACTGAAAAAAAAAAAAAAAAGAAATTAAGTTCAGGTCCTCTACCTTGAAAGCTAGATGAAAGGAGTAAGTCTACCACACATGGAGGTGACATAGTATAGCACATGTCAGAATTAGAGAGATATTCCATAAGTGAACCAAAAGAAACATGGTATTGATAATAGTGTAATTTTCTACGGTCCAGTGTGTAACAGCAGACATCTCTCCTGCGGATGTTGTGTTCAAGGTGAAATCAATGCCACATTTTCCTTTTCTCAGTGTAAGTTATTACAAGTCACTGTAGCCTTGTCCAGCAAAGCAAAATTTGACTCACCGAGTGTTTTAACAACATGCGCAAGACAAATACTTGCAGCAACATTATTGCTGCAAATATAGTGAATATTTGTGTAAATTTTAATGAAATTATCCTGAATGGTGGAATATCATGTTTTGTTAAATAACTTTGGGTCCACACTGTGGCTGTAAATTCCACCATATAGGGCTGTGAACCTAAATATCCTTCTTTTGTGTGGAAGGGGTTCTACTTATTCCACGTCATTTTTCCCATTTCTTTTCCATGCCTCTAAGCCTGTAAGACTAGTGACCATATTCTTCCCAAAGGTAGAGACTGGTAATAGTAGAAATGGAGCTGGGGAATATATTTTCCATTACTTTTACCTGAAGTAAGTAGTAAAGACAATGACTGATGTTATTTATCTAGACACCAGACAAAAGTGGAACAGCCTTACTCTGGCATCAAGAAAAGAGTACTGGCACAGCCTCCTGATGGAGTCCAAGTGGACCATCAAAGCATCAAGCTGGGATTGACCCGAACAGTTTATAGTCACTTTGTGATCCAAGGTCTTTGGAGATCCTCCAGATTTAGAAGAGGGAGGGCTAAGGGGGTCTCACAGAAGTCACAGTATGTTTTAAGTCTTTTCCTTTTTTTTTGATTTTTTTTTTCCCAGCATTTGTCCAGCAGTTCACCTTCCACGGTATGAGTAGGAAAAGTAGAAACTGTCCTGACAGTTTCAAAACTCTGGTCTGCCTGTGTCTATAACAATCACATTTTAATATGTTTTTTTTCACATTAATTCTAACATTCATACAGTGTAAAACCCAGCACTACTTTTCAAAACTACCTGCCTCACATAGCGGGAAGCAAGAGATACTCAGCTTTTCAGTTTGCTAATAGCATAACTGTAATATGCTAAAACACAGGCTATACAAGTATGGAAGAAAGCAATGGTCTAGGCCTACTATCAATTTTTAGACTGTATCAAACATTAGGAATTAGCTGTTAACATGACTCCTAGACACCTGGCTGTCTAGACAAGGCTGTTGGAGCCAAGTTCTGGCCTAGAGACTGAAGAAAAAAGAAAGAAAGAATTTGGTTTAAATATGATACAGAGAGCACAGTTGTGTTCATCATAATAGAAAATATGATTTAAAAGGATTAGAGACAAAAGTTAGCTTATTCTTATAAGTATTATATAATATAAATATTATAAGCGTACTTATAAGTAACAAGAAGCATTGGAAAGGTAAAGAGTCAAGGGTGATGATCTATTGGATATGGTTTTATCAGTTGTTCAAGACTTGGTGATGGTCCCTTACCGGTGGAGTCAGAAGCTATTAGAAGCCCTCCCCTGTTTCTGTTAGCTCAGAGAGCTTTCTGACTGTTGCTGAAAATTTGCACATCTTGTTCTTTTTGGGTACTGCTTACTGTTTTCCCATTGCATAGTTCAACTGCATGAGACGACTTGAGAACTTGCAGAGCTTATGGTCTACTGCTTCACAGATCTTGGGGGAGAGAAGAGCACCTGGTCTCAGAAGAAGCACTTAACAGGAACCTACTAAAATATTACTGATCAGAAAATTTCTTATGATAAGCACACTTGAGGCCATGCTGAACACATAGCTCAGGACTCTACCAAACTGAGTCATGTCTGAATAGTGTTCACCAGCAGAAATGTGCATTGCTGCTCTGCCTGTGCTGTACTTAGCATCTTGCGCAGTATTCTGACTAAAAAACTTAGTTCTAGAAGCTGTAATTAGCAAGTGTGAAGAAAAGAGAGGCTATACACTCCCTGGAAGCTCTGTGGCTGGTAAATCCCAGGTGTTTTGTAGTTCCTAACTTCCCTTTGAGTTTGAGGTGAAATGAATGTGGAAAATATATGCTACTGTTGGTGGTTAAATGCTGCATGCCATCTAGATGGGTAGGTTTCTCATTCCACCTGTTGCCATACAAAGGTTGCCTTCAATGCAAAATGTTTTCCATGTGATGATTTACTCTATGACCAGCAGAAAGCTTAAACAAATACAGATAATGTAACAGTTAAGTACTGAGGCAGTAACGATTATCAGGGAGTACATTTTTATCAGTTCATTTACAAATGTTCATAAACCTTGTCAGCAGTTCCCAGAACTTGGTGTATTTTATGTGACTTTCTGTTCCATCTTGACACTTTCTAACAGCTTTAATCAAACAATATTTAAAATCACAAATAAATCCAAATACATTGTAGCAGGACTGTACTAGAGACAATAGCACTTAAACACCTAATTCCTGGCTAGTAATGAACACCACAGCAGTTCTTGCAAGCTAGGCATTGATAACGAAGGCACAAAGTTCATGACACATATTAGATATTACAGTTGTGGCTGTATGAAGTCTGGAGGGATGGGAGAGGGAAGTGAAATTTCTGCCATATGATCTGCTGGTTTATGAAATTATGACAGGATCTTTGCTCCATCAGATACTCTGTGTTCAGCTCTTTTTTGTGAAGCTGGAAAGGATTTATTTTCACACAGAACTTTGCCCTGAATTCATATTATAATGATTCTTGTAATTTTGGTCTTTCTCTCTATCTGATCTGATATGTTAGATGTTGACAGTAACTTTGAACATATGTTTCTTCTGTAGATTTTGACAGAGTGCTGTTATTTCCTGTATAATAACAGTTTCAATTTCCTGTTCACCATTTTAGTTTTTCATACATTGATCACAGAATAAAATCTTCAGGGAAGACTGAATATAGTTTGATCTATAAAGATGGCTGATTAATGAAATGATTAAACCCATTCTTTGTACCTACCAGATAATGTTGAAATGATTACACATTCCGCTTCCTTTTATAGAGCTGTTTTCATGACTATCAAAAATAAGAAAATCTGGTTAAGAAGCTTCTGAGTTTTTAAAAAGTTACAAACACTAACTTAACAGGGGACTGCCACTAAACAACACTACAAAAAACCTCAACATTATGTGACTCTGGGAATGGTAGAAAGTTGATTTTTATGACAAATATTTCTGTAAAGTTTTAGGATGTTATTTGTACATTTATCTTTAATTGAAAAGACCCTTCTGCCAACAGTTTAGGCTATAGAAACAGAATAATTCAGATTACCATATATTATGAGCTGGAATAGATCACTGATAGCGCTGAAGCAATTTAGACACACTGAGCTATATCTAAACTAATAAATAGTGCTGTACACTAGGAATGGCTCTATCAGATGCCAATATGAACTCTATGCATGGGGAACTCCTACAGGCTAGGGCTAACGTGGTCCTGGGAACTGAGCATCCGTCAACGGCTAAAGCACAGTCAGGTTCCCTTTTGAAGCATTCTTTCTTGTTGAGTTTCATCTGAAAGTAATACTGTTTGTGCTTCTGGACACTTTTCAGTGTGAATCAAAGCACCATAAAAGATGCAATTAGAAGGATTCACTTCAAACTACACTGACAGCGTAGATGCATCTCGTACTGCTCTAGAAAATGTCTCCCTTACCATTCTGAAAAATAATTCTGTATAACTTTGGAGGTTAGGATGTCTGTTAAATCAGCCTTAAGTTACCTTTTTTAAATTCCCTGCTAGTTTATGTCCATAGCTCAGAGGTAAGTTTTACAAAGTTCTTTGGACAGCCACCAGTAGTATCTCAATTGTACATCTGCCTTGCAACCATGATGAGGGAGTTCATGGGTACTTGAAGGCAAACCTTGAAGTCCTAGTAAAGACCTGTTTTCCCCACCTGTGGGCTGTGACATGTGATGATTCAGATATCCTCAGAGATGCACAGACAGATAAACAGTTGGAATTATATGATAGTGAATGTTAATTATATGTAATTAAGAAAAAAAGAGAGAATTACACAAAAAGAAGCATAAACAAAAAAAGAACAACCCTCCTTATTACTGCTCCTCTGGAAATGAAGGGCAAAATTTCCACTGGTTACATTTAGAAGTCTCCTGTTTCCAATACAAAACACCTAACAAGAGTCTGAATTTTAAAAGCATGTGTAATCCCTTGGGTTTAGTCAGGCCAGTCACATTCTTCAAGTTAATCACGTGCCTGAGAGTTCCGCTTGATTGTGGCAGACATGCTGCTTTGTAGAATTTAATAAATAGCTCTGAATTCATAACTTATTCAACAAATGTAATGTGTTTTACTGTTTGCAGAACATCGGTGAACTAGGCATGATTTCTCTGAATTTATTCATTATTTCAACTGATTTGCTGCATGTTCTTCAATTTAGTGGACCAATCATGAGCAGTTCCCTTTGTAAGTATTAGTAATTTGATATTTCAAAATAAGTTGAGTCTCCCAATATTAATTTTGTATCCTATGATTGCAAGAGGATATGGATACAGCCAATTAGATTTATATGAACTTTTAAAATTTTACAGGAACAGCTAATTATCTCTCTCTGTTTTCTGGGATCTTCTACTATTGTTACCAGTAGAAACAGGATGATAATTTGTTGCCAAACACCTGCGATAGTGCTAGAAAAACTGCTGCCACTATGAAAAAGATGCTTTTATATGTGTGGATGCAATGTGCAATCTGCTCTGTACAAAGACCAAACTTCTCATTGATCAAACTCCACTAAAATCAGGGATGCTACAGCAAGGAGGAATTTGATCCACAGTATTTATGAATAATGCCAGGAATCACAGATAAACCAGCAACTACATTTGAGGGTCATCTGCCCTTTCCTTTATTATTACATATTTTGAAGTAAGTAGGGCAAAAATGAGATAATATACTTTCTATTTCATATGACTTAAATACCTACGTACCTGAACAGTTCAATGCCTTTTGATATTTGTTCTTTAATACGTTTCTCTAACCTCCTGAAGTAACTCCAATTGTCCTGGTAATATTAGTCCTAAGCCTTTTTTTTTTTCTAACCCACAGGTTGAAAATTAGAGGTTTTTTCAGTCTCCTGACTGCGCACTTGCTTTGCCTTCAGGTCTTTTTCATGGAGTACCCCCCTTTAAGACCCTTTAAGGTTATGGTTAAATGGTTACAAGGTAGCTTTGTTAATAACAGTAGATGTTGGCTATACCTTTGAAAAGGCATCTCATGCCTCTAGCCAAAAGCAGGGACCCATTTCTTCTAGGTTGGCCCAAAAACATTGCATAGAAGTTTTCTAAAAGCAGGATTAAAAGGGAACTTTGCTTCAAGCCTTCTTCACACTCTTTAAGGAAAGCATACATTTTTTGTCAGAACTTCTGGTTTAAATTGTTGCCAATTGAAGCTTTTTTTTATGAAGCAGATGTTTTTATGATATTACTAAGCACTTTTAGGGGTCTTCTGTGGTTAGAGTGCGACTTCACATACTTCATTACACAATCTGGATAAGCACTGGTAAGTAGACCTTGGAAAAGCATGCACAAATATACCTTCTTTCTGCTGAGCACAGAAATTAGCCAGCTATTTGCCTCCAGGATTAAATACAGCCATACCTGGAAATTATAAGCGGAAAACAGAGCTGAACCTCATTGTAACTTGTGATGACAATGAGGTCTCTTATTGCGTGAGGTCTGGTCTTTAAGCCTTTGCTTATAAATTCTGATGTTGCAAAGCTACCCTGTGGTATGAACTCATGCTTATTTTTTTATCCATTATGATAGTTACAAAAATCTACTGATATTTTAACTCACTGCTGTCTTATCTCGATGCCAGGAAAATGGAAATTTGTAGCTCACTCTGATTTCAGAGTTAGTGTACATACTAGCTAAGGGTTATTAATTATTATTTATTTTCATAAGTTGGCAAGTAACAATATCAGCAATACAGAAGTTTCCTTGGTGTACCCAGTAATGCTGGGCAGTAACAAGAACTATCTAAAACTCCTTTTATTGAAATAAACACTGAAATTGCTGCTGTGCGTTTTATGATACATTTCAAGAACTCCGTTGTCCTCTGCCTTGTGCTGAATTCAACTCTCCCATGCTGCAAATTTTGGCTGTTTTTTCTTTTATTTTCTTTGTTTTTAATTATGTTACTTACCAGGATTTTAAAAAAACCTGTCAGGATTTCTGTAAGCTGGAAAGTTGGCTGTACATCATTGTGACTGAATATTGAGCTAATCACTTCAGTTAACTGTTGGCTATCACTGACAAGAGGGGAACTCAATAAACCATGAATTAGTTCAGAGCTCTATTCAGCTCAATTTGTTGCTGTAAGTTACCTTTTGTGAGTTACAATATCCACTTCCCAACTGAAAAGCTCTTACTAAATCACAGCAGAAGCCAATTTCAGTCATGACCCATGCAGGGCTGCCCTTTTCTTTGTGGTATTCAGCTGTCATTCAAGTCAACCCTTTTCATTAAATACACTGTACCCCATCCTATGAAGGCTGGTTCAAGACAAAACATTGCAACTGCATACTACTATTAAAAAAAGTACGTATGCATTTTAATCCTCTGTATATTTACTCTCACTGATAAACAACCAGGGTGTTTATCCTTTTGAAAGATGAAAACCAGGAAATATACTTTGTCCTGGTGCATATCTGAACACATAAAATACCATGAATATTCATTCAAAAACTGTTAGGTGGGCAGGGCCAACTTCAGTATTCTGAAATCTCATACAATCTTGATTTTTTTACTGAGAGATTCATGAAGTTTTATTTATAAATATTTCCCCTTTTGGGAAAAAGAACGGATATTAGGTTTGTATATGTATTTTTTTATTCTGGTTCATAGTTCAAAAATGTCTGGAATTGTATTGCAACAAAATAACTGAGGAGTTGTCTTTTGTGTTTGCAGCATGACGCAACTCATCAGACTTGTCTGTAATACTTTGTCTCTATCTATCTAATGTGGGATATATTTCTGTACACAACTATACTGTCAGCCTACACAAGTTCAAAATGCAGTAATAGCTTGTTCTCATTTTTGAAAAGCTATGTGAAAAATAATGTAGATTAGTGTCAAAACCAACAACTGCCATTCTCTATGATTCTCTTCATATGTTATCTGGAGATGGTCTATAAAACACATTTTCAAATAGCACATGTATGACATGATTCACTAACTTTTCATGCTATGAATGGTCCTGCATGATGTTTAGGGAATTCATTGGACTTGATGATCCTAGAGGTCTTTTCCAACTTTAATGATTCTATGATTCAAATATTTCTGATGAAGTTTTGTGTCATCTACTCAAAGAGTGCAGATCAGATAACCATAGTCCTTGTGGGACTAATAAACTATGAATCCAGGAAGTCTTGAACGGGATCAGAGCTCTGCCAACCACCTGAAACAGAAACACACCATGTCCTTTTCAGTTAAATAAAAGAATGTTTTACAGCAGAAAATAAGATAAACAGAGCATAAACAAAAGTGTAAGTAGTATAACCAAAGCAAGCTAAGTTGCAAAAAATCTATACCAAGTAGTTCAGAATGGATTTATTAATCTTTCTTCTTTATTTTACCTAATCGGTTAATTGGGTTTCCTGATTATTTTATGCATCTTTCCTTTTTTATGCTCCAAGAATGAAAATGATAGTGTGGAATAATCATAGGCATCCACATTTTGTAGTTTTTGGTGAAGTTTGCTGTTATAAATGCATCCAAATGCATCCAAAACTCCTTTATTACAGGAAATGGTGTGCAGGAGGTTCTTCTTCCAGTAGGAGATTGCATGAGTCTCTTCTGCAAATTAGTATCTTGCATTTAGTTTTTTCAGTAGATACATTTCTATATGTATATTCACTTTGTGAATTCTATTTGAAGTATACTTTCTAATTTTTAATTCCACCATTGAACTGCAGAATTAAGCACCCTTTGCATCTCTGCATCTTCTTGTTTGATTTTTTATTTGTAAAGAAAAATACCTTACATATAATTTTTCAACAAGTTAATATTCTTAACATCTGATAGATAAATACAAACCTGGATTTTTTAGAGTTATAAAAGTAATCATGCTCAGGCTGCTACATGTACAGGAGTTTTTACTGATGCTCTGTGAAACTTCCAGTCTCAGACTGCCCACCACTGTGAAAAGTACAACAGCCTTGTGAAATTTTAGTCAGCTGGAGAACTAAGGTCCATGCGTACTAATCATGTTGTAGGCCACATTAGCTTTCTAGACATGAGAGACTTACCTATGCACCCATGTTAGCAAAACTGCAAAAATCATTCTAGGCAAGTCAACTCCCAAGTGACAGTTCTGCTGATGGAGCTGTAGCCTCCCTTCCATATGATATTTTGTCCATAATTATTTTTTACTTCACACTCATGTTTAAACTGAAACTGATTGCAGAAGTAGCTAAAGGATTTTGCAGTACTTAAAGACTTTGCTTGGCAGCAGCCACCACCACACAGTCACCAGCCCGCAAATGTCTCCATACAGCCAACCGGCAGCTGTCAGGATAGCTCATGAGCTAGCAAATAACTCTTGCACTGTCCAAAAAAAAATCTTATTATGTACTTCATACCAAAGTAGCTAACAGGACAACACAAAACAGTGTAAACCGCTTATTTAACAACACCTAAAAAGGGCAAGAGGTGGGCTACATCTCCATCAACCTTCACCTAGTGCTGTTATTCATCATGGAGCTGTTTCAAAGCAGAAAATATTTCCATAAGTGAGATGTTTTCACCTGATGCACTTTAATTTTCCACAGATGTAATTACCCACCTTCCAGATATGAGGTTCAGGTAGACAGTGAACAATTGCCCAGGCAATTTTTGTTTTGAATGAAGAGGATGACCAGGAAAAGAATATACTGTTCCCCAGAAAAACCTCCTGGGACACACTCAGGAACTCGTACTCAGTCCAAATTTCCAGTTCTCTCTTTTGAGCACTTAGATCCAAAGAAGCAGTGATAAAGCATCTAGGAAAGGAAAGTACAAATCTTTCATTCAGAGTGACCAAAGGGAAAAAGACTCAAGGTAAAGCAGTTGGTGCAACTACAGACTAGTTCGCACTTTGAATAGTGATGTGAATAATGCTACAGGCCAGTAGAGCTGTCTGGAAACTCACTGAGCTTGACTTGCATAGACTGGCACTGTCATCCTTAGCACCAAGGGACTTAAAAACAATGATGCTGGCAGCTTGCAACATCACTGATTTCATGCTCAGGAAGCATTACTGAAAATCTGGCCGTATGACATTCTTACTCAGTAGAATTCAATTGGTTGTTTCAGAAGCCTAGGCAGAGTATTAGTAAGAAAGCTGTATGTTATTATACAGGGGAACAAACACATTCTTATATGCAGTGACATGGGGTTGTTGTCTTCTTATAGACTTCCATTTCATAACATTGACCCAGCTCTGAGGTACCTAAAGTATCTGTATGCTTATTTAAAGATAAGCATACATAAGATAATGCTTCACTGTATGCTCCTTTCTATTGGTTCGGCTGATTAGTGGCTCAGGACTTCACAGCACTACTCTACTTTCTGCGAAGAATTCTTTTGCTACTTTTCTTCTTTCTTTCTTTTTTTTTTTTTTTTAAGTTTAGCTTCAGCGATGGTAGCAGGGGTTTGACTGCTAGTACACAAGCACTCCCCTCACAATGTAATAGGCACATGACCCTTTCTGGAAAGATTATTAATCTGAATCAAGTATGACTACATGAATATACAAATCATGTTTACTTTTCAAAAGCGTGCAAGCAAACACTCCTGGTATATGACAAGTTTAGAAATATGAAGTTAAAACTGTATTCAGCTGGGTAAATAAATACCTGAAGTTCACCATAAGACCTCAACCAAACCTCTGTGCTCTAATCATCCCACTGTGTTCATCCTCTGATCTTTCCTTCATGCCGGAAACAAAAAGGTTCTTGAAAGTTAAGAGAGCTCATTTCAAACTCCTGGTCCAAATAGTTGTGCCCTTACTGTTACAAAGGTCTTGCCTAAAACCCCTGAGGAGGTCCTCTAGCAGAACCTGTAGGCCAGCTTTTTCTTCCCCTTTCCCTGTTTTCTTGAGTGAAAGTACAAGCCACAAGGCTAGTGAATCACTTTCAAACCTAGCCTCCTTCCAACCAATGTGTTTTTAAATGTATTGTAGAAAGTAGAAATTTCAGTGTGAGAAAAAGTGTTTTCCTTTTCCTGCCTAGCATTGTTTAAAGAGTGCTTTTGGGAGAGGAGAGGCATGTTTTTGAACTGCTTCCAGCTGAGAACTCCATTTAGCCATCCTGTTTTCTCTAGCCACTGAATAAATACAAAAAGCTTTTCTAGCTTTATAGGGGCTTCTACTTTTGTCACAATTTGGAAGGGAGCCTTTGTGCAGAGGCTGTCTGTTTATGTGAGAATGTCTACCACATTAAGCTCTTCAGGAGACAGGCAGCAGGACTTGCACCTCCCAGACAAGACTCTGCATGGCGAAAATGAAGGTGCTGGGCATGCTGCAGACTGAGGAGTGTAAGCCAGGAGCAGAAGTTCAGGTGCAGCAAACACCAACACACAGGGAGATGAAGTGCCATCTCTGCTTTATCCAAGGAGAAAATAGGTGGGAAACGTTTCTCTGGACCAGCCACAAGAACTCTGCTCCAGACTTGGTAAATGGAGAATAATAATTCAATTCTGCGGTTTGTTTGTTTGTTTTATTGCTCTTGTTGGGGACTATAAAGAAAAACTCATTTCATGATTATGAGCTCTCTGAGAAGGCCTCTGGGCCTTATGATTTGTTTATTTCTCTTTCCATTTTTCCTTTTTTTAAACAAACAGCCTTGGAAAAGGGTAAGACTGCAGAAGTCACAAGATGTAGTAGCTGAAAGAATTTCAGTAGCAAGTAGTGCTCTTCAGGACTGTGCCTGCCATCTATTCAGAGAAAATGGGGGTTCTGCAGATTACACAGGCTTTTTACTAGGCTTCAACAGGTTGTCTCCCAGCTGTATATATAGCCTCTTCCCTTGTATTTTCTCAGGCAAAGGAATTTTATCAGATTTTCATCTTTTTGACTGTGCATGTATGGTGTGTGCAGACTCCTTGTAGTTCGTACTACATCAGATAAGGCTTAAAGAAACCAGAAAGATCTACTGTGTCACACAGAATGTATTCCCTCTGTATTCACTTTGCTTTGCTTCACTGCAGACTTTTTCTGAGTAACACCTTTCTTCTATCTATGCAGCTGACAAATTAGTGAGAGCACCATGCCTACCATGATGAAATTTAAAAGAAATATCGAGATCCAATCATTCTGAACAATTTAAAAACAAAGCAAATTAGCAAAACCACAAAAATTGAAATCTACCTGAATTTTTCTTAAATGCACCTAGAAAGCATTCTGTGGGATACGGACAAGTTTTCACAGGGAAATAACTCACTCCGGCAAAAATTTCAAGTAGATTGTTCCTATTTTTGTTGGAATTGGAGATGGGGCAAATCAGGACTTAAAAAAAGAAAATTATTCTGAGCATTGGGACTGAAGGGAGATTCCTTTGGTCTTCTTGTTCAGTCATATTTTTTGAATGTGTAAAAGACTGATGAGAGCAAAGGGCAGTTGTTCTTTTCTTTGGAATGCATGTACGATTTCAAATAAATAAAGATGCTTAACAAATGGAAAGATTAGTATTTCTGCACATTTTGAGTGAGTCATGCATGACAGTACTCTAATTCTTTTTATACAATCCAAGTTCACACAAAGCATGCATTAAACATGATAAATGCATGGATATTTTTACATATTCAAGACTTCAATGGATCATCAAAACCAGAAAATGTTCACAAGTGTGTGACCTCTGGAAATATACTATTATGTTTTTCATAAGAATAAATAATCCATATTTTTATCATCATAGGTTTTTCTTTCATGGTGCACTATCTAAATTATTATTCTGGTCTAGATACAACAGGAAATTGAGCATGTTGGAGAGTTTTTAGAAGAACTGGAGAAACTTACCTCTTTAGTCTTAGAATACGTATTCCTTCATTGGGTGCACACTCTTAAGAAGTTTATTCCCAAAATAATCTTATAATATGAAAGCTATAGGAGTTATAATGGCTTCTACTAAGCCTGTTTCTACTGTATGTTCAAACTGTAACAACAGATTATGTAATAAAGTTTTCTTTACATCTTCCAGAGTGAGAGCGTTTGTTTGGCTAAAAAAATTTTTACCTGTGATAATTACATGAAAATTCCAAATGGCAGCCTGACACCTTCCTTTAGTTTCTTTTCAGGCTGGCTCTCCCAGTATCATGATATCAATAGATTCAATTCTTCCCCCAAACCAATACTTCCAATACTCCCTCTGACTTTACACCTTAAATAGTTTCCCAGTAAAGTTATATCTGTGCTTCATTTTAATATTTTCCAGCAAAGGGTTGAAAAGACTGAGACAGCTGAAGGGCACAGATGTTGATGTTTGAAATGATTTATCTCCCCCTTAATGCCTCTAGCTAATGGTTGACTTTTTATGCTGTTTTCACCATAAATGAATCTTGGTGGGTATCTGGTTAATCTAGGGTTAGTTAGCTTTCTTGCAGATGTCATTTTATGACTGCTGAAAAAATACTTTTTAGTATGACTTTTGTGGCAAATATGGTTTAAAGTTGTCTATGAGCGGAATTTATGTTTAAATTAAGTAACATCTAGTGGCAGGGATGCAGTATTCTTTTTGTCAAGTTTTGCTTGAACTGGGATTGGAAAAGCCTGTTTCTGGGACCTGGCTTCCTACGTGATAATATTCCTTAGATTCATGAGTAAATTTACTCTCTCAATTGCACAAACAGGCAAACTTATAAAAAGAGGTTCACCAGTTCTCTGTAAATATGTCCCATTATGTTCCTATACCTAATGGCACATTGTATCTTGAGCTTTGTTAAATCTTTTAATTAAAACATGTTAACAAAGCCTAAGAAAAATAAATGAAACTACTCACAAGGAAATTAAATTGAGAAGCTAAGCTCATTTATAATTATTGTATTTCAATTAGGCTTTACTAGAACTGGGTGAAGGGAGAGATAAAAAGAGACTACTTTGATGTCTGAGTTTCATAAATATTTCCAGTGTCCTGTTTGTAAAGTCCACAATATTAATGATAACAGTTTACAGTGTGCAAGCTTTTTCATGCCAATTACTATAGTGAAGAATTTAGTCATAGTATTACATCAAAACATGTCAAGGCTCAGCCCCTAGGTTTTGTAAAGCAGGTCTGCTGCATTGCACTCCGTGGATGTACAACTACTCACGCCTCTGATTCACAGATTCAATAGACTTTATAGTTTCTTTGCCAGAATTTCTGATTCATTCATATTGTAGAACTTTATTAGGTGATTCCTACCTTAGGTCCAAATCTGTTAGCTGCATTAGAACATATTTATTAGATAGCAAAAGTGTACCTTATTTCTCACCAATATTCATCAAACCTTAGCTTCGAGTTTTTCCATCTTATCATCTTCTGCTTCTTGAAATCATGAAATATCAATAATCTTCTAATGTTGAAGATACTTATTGCCAGGAACTTATTCACCTCTTCACATTCTCCTACCACCACACAATGTTTTTTTTCCCCAAGTTTTAAAGTGTAAAAGTTAGAAAAACTTTTTTTCACAAGTCAGTCTTAATCTTTCACTATTTTTGATTAGTTCATGAACTCAAATATATTAAATCTGGAAGACCTAATAATGCTAGCCAGCTCATTACACACTGTCTTCTGTTTGCAACAGCTATGCTTTCCTAAATTACAATAATTTAAAAAATATTTAGTAACAAATTACCATACAAAGGAAGTAGTGTCAGATTTTAAAACTACATTTATTTTTCCACCCAAAGTTTCTGACTGTAAATATCAAATAAGTTCCAACAATAGTTGCTGATTTTCTTTCTGAATTTCTTAAATCTTCTAAAGTGGTGCTTGTTACAAGTATGATTCTTTCTTAAAGCATATGAAAATACCCATTAATTTTCACAGGGATGAACCTAGATGAGGGAAGTTAATGATGCACATATGTACTTACTGGAAACAGATTAGGAGGCTGATAGATACTACTGCGCACTTTTCATCATACTATTATGATCATTAAAAAACCATTTCTTTGTTTAAAAAAATCTTTAATTTTATCATCAAGTTATTGATTTCTTTCCCCAGTGAGGGAAGGGCATTGAGTGATTCACTCAAGTTGTTTGGGTGAATTAGTTCTAATGGATTTCTGTATATTTGTTTTGTTAGCTCCTGTCACCACCAGGAAATGAGCTCATCACTTAATCTGGAAACCCAAAAGCAACTTTCAGGCATGCTTCATGTAGGCAAGTGATGATACAATTAATCTGATCACAATAATCTGGGAAAGCAAGCAATGGCATAAAAGTAGATTTTAAAGCTGAGGCCATAGTTAATTTTTACTTTAGAAAGCCACACCACCAGACCTAAGTTAAATTGTGAATTTAACATTTATCTGCTTTTTCCTATTGGTCTCCATTCCACAGGAATAGAGTGGAAACCCCAAATCACTTTTCAGAAGAAATTGTTAGACAGATTTAACACTTGCTAAAAATACTACTTGACTGTTTGCCAGTGGTTTCTTTGCCTCCATGGCAGCCATTACACTATCCCATGCTGCTTCTCCCTCCAGCTGTACAAAATAATTGGTTATATTCAGATATGCTCTCTGTGTCACAGTGAGTAAAGCATTCACACCAAGTCAACATCACTCAAGGTCTCTTGTCTCCCAGTAGGTTTTGATGTGTTAAAGATAGAACACAGCTCTAGAAGACTATTGAAAATCTAAGAGCATCTCTGAAATGACTGACCAATTGTTGTTGACATATTTTAAATGCCACATATTCTCTTGATGCCACTTTCTCATACTGCTTTCATGGGTCAAAAAATTACACAAATGTAAAGCAGAATTTTTTTTGGTTAGTTTTTGGTTTTTTACTGCTCCTTTCCAAAAACCCAAACTAGAATTGCAAAGTAGAATTATCAGGTTGGCAGAGACCTCCAAAGGTCTCCAGTTCAACTGCTTGTTCAAAGCAGGGTCAGCCATGAAATCAGACCAGGTTTCCCAGGATTTTGTCCAATCTTCTAAACCTCCAAAGAGGGAGACTGCACAGCCTCTCAGGGTAACCTATAGGCAACCTCTTCCAGTGCTTGAATGTCCTCTAGTTGAAAAAATTCTGCCTTAACTTGGAACTCCCCTGTTTCAATTTATGATCATTGCTATTTGTCCTCCCACCATGCAACTTAGTCAAAAGCCTGGCTACCTCCTCTTAATAACCTCATTTTGGACATTGAAAAGCTGCTATTATGTCACTCCCCAAAGCCCCCTCCTCTCCAGGCTGAACAAGCCCTCTTGCCTCAGTCTTTTCACACAGATCAAGTGTTCCAGAGCCCTAAGCATCCTGGTGGACCTCTGCTGAACTTACTCCATTTTATCAATAACTTTCTTATGTAGGGAAGACAAATGCAGTCTAACAGGTGCCATGCAAAAGGAAATAATTACTTTCCTGACTACTAAATCAACAATAGCTCCTGGTGAGTGAAGCAACATTCACTTGGACATTTTGTGATCACAACTATGCTGGTAGACAACTTTCATAGCATAGACTATGCTTGATCAGCGTTACACAAATATGTGATGCAAATGAACATAAGCTATAGTATGATCTTCATTGTTGGGGGCAGTTCTGGGTGTTGGGAGTAGGTTTTCAGTCCAAAATAAGGATGCTGGTAATGTTTAGGGGACCAGTTACCTGTGAGCCTGGCCCTCCATCTAGCTGCTGGTGGAATTCAGGGCCTCGGGACACAAAAGTGTAGTGAGTGCACTTTGAGGACTGTGTTTGGGTAGTTTAAGAATGATTGTCTGGCTATTAAAACAGTAAATTTCCAGTGGCATTTTAAATTCCTCAACTTTGTATTGAAATAGGTGATGACCAACCATACTAGTGATTTCTGTGTCTCTGCTGGTAAGCGGAAACTCCTTAAACTTGCCAAAACTGATCAGCAATGCCATCAGGCTGCTAACTCCAGTGCAGGGTACCAATTGTAACCCCTTCTTTACAGATGAATTGAAATCACTATATCCAGAGAGGGGAAAGGGTGTGAGGTAATAAAGCAGGATCTGGTGGGTTTTTTCATGCATTTCCAGAAACTACGTCAGAATTTCTGAGTCATTTTATTTATCATTCCAATATTCATGTGGCATTAACATACAATATTTTTATTTAAGGGTCTATTTTGTAATCAGCTGTAAGAATCAGTGGCACAAGTACTAATGATACATGATAATAGAAAACTGAGAAAAGAATCTGGGATGTTCAGTACTGAATGTATTCATTGATGGCTAATAAATATATTCTTATACAAGATCAATTATAAACATGTCCGCTCTTTAGTCATATCAAGAACATTGTTTACTTTAAAGTGGTTTTTTTTTCAAGTTATGTTAAATATAACAATAAATATAACCAATTCTGTATCATACTTTACTTCTTCAAAGTACAAAGCATGTTAAATAATTTCAAAATGTCCTATTGTTCTACAGGATTAACTATATCTTTATTCCCACATTATTTATTACTTATTTCTTAAGTAAGTGGGATGAGCACTGATCCCTTAAGTGTTTAAATGCCATTTAGGCTGCTGCCTCAGCACACAACAGTTTCTGATGCAGGCACACTTATTACAAAGGAATGAGTGAGGAAAGCTCCGCTCAGACCACATGCAGCTGATACGGCATCAGTGTCCACTGGAGAAAAGAAAATCGGAGAAGTGCTGGCTTAACATACCAGCCATCAAGCTAGGCCCAGTATAAATTCCCCCTCCTCCAGCTCACCCTCCTTGTTTCTCTCTCTCCCTTTGTTAGATTCACACACTCTGCTTTTCCAATTGCTTTAGCCCGAAGCAGTTGACATTTACCCCAGCTAGATAATCGAGGAATAACATTTGCGTTACAGTTTAACATGACCTCTGCCTCTACAGCTCTTTTTAGATTACCTACCCCCAAAAAAATGGTTGCTGACACCATAGTGAGGCAGGAGGTGGGAAAAAGAAAAGAGAAGCTTATTATTGCAGTGGCACAGTCAATGTCATGAGAAGCTGCTCTGCCCTTTTCAGTTGTGGGTGAGCAACTATTAAGGAAAAGGTATTAAAAGGAGGAACAACTGTGATGCGAGGGACACACAGGTTAAGCTCAAAGCAAAGGTTAATGGATTGACTGTTACCTGTGTATGAGGCTTAATGTTGGTCTATACACAAGAGAATTGCTTCTAGGTTGTATTTTTTTCATGAAACTAAATTAAAGGGCTAATTTATTCTAGCATAAAAGAGCGAGATGCTGCTGTTCATGTTGTTTTAATACACAAGGACACATTTCCAATTCAAAATATTTGCTGTTTATTTCTAGCACAGCGTGCTATAAGATGAGAATGCTTGTGTAAGTAAGAGCAGAAAATTACGTATTTTGCTGAAGATACTCACTGAAATCTTAAATGGAAGAATTTTAATAATGGTCAAGAAAACCAAAGATTATAGTAATACTTTAATAGTTATATCACATTTTAAATGCAGAAATTTTAGTGTAAAAAGAGTGTGACCTCAAATAGAAACAAAAAGAGTGAAATTTTCTGAAGAGCAGAAGAGAAAAATTGGTCAATATTTCCTCTAGATCTGTTTTTCATATTTACAATTCCTTTCCCTATTATTTATAGAATAGACTTTAGACTTCAGTGTCTGCAATTTCTCTGAAGAGTTTCAAATGAGAAGATCAGCATATAACTAGTCTATAAAGAGTTAACATAAAGTGGGAAAGGAGTTCTCGTTTGTAAAATACTCAGTCAAGCTAATGTCTTACATTATTAAGCAGATTATCTCTACTAATTCCAGGAGAAAAAAAACCAAGAGTGATACATTCAATGTAATTTTTTTTCAGTTATGCCATCCTGAACATGGAAAAATATTTGGTATTTATAATATTTACATTGTCACCAATACAGACAAAATATTATGGAATAGAGCTATAGCATTTCCTTCTCCGTTTGAGTGAATTTAAGTAAAATCTTGTCCATGGAAGAAACAGTGACAGAAGACAGATGCATTTAAAATGAAAGGAAAACAACAAATATCAGGTTTAGGCCATCTGTGGATTTTGAACTTTGTAGAGGCTGTTTCATCATGATCAATTTCACTATCTAGACTTTTCCTTAAATGACACCTTCCACTTGATTAAATAATGTTTTCAGGGAAAAAACTAAATACATTATATCATCATGGAAGCTAGAAGCAGAGAAAGAGGCAAATCAGCCAAATATTCAACAACTGTCACCTAAAACTTGTATCCTTTTCTTGTTTGCTTGTAATTTTGAGAGGGAGGATCAGCAAAAGAAATGCTTAACAGAATTCCGAATCATAATTACTGGATTACAAAAAGTAATCAGCAATATATTAGTATACTGGAATAGCAGCCTTCGAACAACTGACATTTTAAAAATGGCTTATTAATGCCTTTCTTAAAATATGACTTTTGATTCTGCTTCCTTGCCTATGTTGACTCTTTCCCTGGCATTAATTTTTGGGTATTTTGCCTGGTTTTATTTTACATTTCTCAGGTGAATTCCAACATTTTTCATGGGACACTATTCTGAAGCTTAATGTATTCTACTGTCCAGAACTTCTTTCCCAATACTCATTCTTATACCCTATCTATAATTTCAAATTATTTTCAGCACAAAGACTGGGTTATATTGTCACATGTTTATACCAGCTGCAGCCGGTAAGATTGTGTTATGAGCAATTTTTCCCCCCAGAAAACTTTAATCCTTATTTATACCCAACATGAGTCTTAATTATCTCTTTCAGAGACCACTTTTTATTATTTATAAACATATTTATTTCTTAAATATTTGCTTATTAAGCACACAAAACTGCCGTATATTCACAGATAATACTCACAGTGAAATTAATGACCAAACTCTTCTTTTTTTAATTCAAGTTGATGGCATTTGGCCCAGACACAGATTGTTTGATGAGGCTCAAATAAGGCAATATAAAAAGCTGTGTAACTATTTCCCTACTGTAAGAGGATAATGTGATATACTTTATAAAAAATTAATGCCTCAAAGTTCAAATTATTTTTTGTATTCTTGGAACTTGTTTATGCAATCTGTGACTCTTTCTGTGGCCTTCTGGGCTCCAGCTAAGGGACTTTCTCCAAAGGGATCCTTTGGTCACAGAGCAGCATAGTTTTGGACTCTCCAAAGGTCAAATGAAATTTTGAACACAGGATTTCTGAAAAGCAGCATTTCATATGGGCACATAACCTGCCTGATGATGGTGGAATCAGCACCAGGCGTGACAGGGATGTTTCCATACAAGTGAAATACATACATTGACAGGTCATTTCCAATACTGCCTCCAGCCAGTAGATGCAACTCCTTCCTTTAACAAAGGAACAGAGCATGAGGAGGAGGGGAGGCTACTCTGTATTTATGACCAGGTACAAACAGTGATCTTCTTTCACTGTGAAATGAACAGGTGCACTAATGAACAGGCCTCCATTTTTGAAGGGCACTACCAGACGACTTTACATTTGACTCTTTTCTAAAGGGTGACATGAGCCAGAATAATATTAAAAGTTAA
Organism: Phalacrocorax carbo; assembly: GCF_963921805.1. NCBI lineage: Eukaryota > Metazoa > Chordata > Aves > Suliformes > Phalacrocoracidae > Phalacrocorax > Phalacrocorax carbo. The sequence continues at coordinate 70,337,417 of NC_087514.1, read as the reverse complement.
GCTGGGGAAGAGGAACAAAAGTCTTAACTGATACACCAGAAGACCCCGTGCCTGAACAGGATTTAACAAAAGTTTGCTTACCTTAACTGATAGGAAGCCTGCAGCTGCTGAAGACTGTTACATGGACTTCTCTGTAGCCCTGCTGCTCCAAGGTACAAGGGAATAGCTAGAATCAAGCAATAATGATGACCATGACATGAAATGACCATGGCATGAAAGCTAAAGGACAAAGCTGCAGATCCACATGCTCCTGGCTCAGCTCTGACTGGGCCAAGATAGAATGGCCAAGGGAAGGAGACTTCCAAGACCGGTTCTTCACATTTCCTCCTCCTCCAGCCCCTCCTTGACCTCCTCTACCTCCTGTAGTGAGAGAGTACAGTACTCTAAAGGCAGGCTCTGAAAAATGCTGAGCCAGTGGATGCTATGGCAATCGTGACCCTGCATCAGGACACCCCTCCAATCACTTCTGATGTTGATTGCTAGGGAATCTGGACCATGATGTGGTTTGCAATTCCCAGAGCTCAAAGGTAAAGAAAATCTGGAGGGAATCTACAGCTTTCCCATGCTCCTGTGCTAGCAAACCCCCCATCCTGTCACTCCCCTGGGGGATTTGCCAGAAGATGAATGGAGTGCTGGGGTGGGGAGGGACAGGTGGAGGTGACATGAGCACAGTGAAATGATTGTGTTAACAATACCTAATGGTTCATCTTCTGCAGCGGTAGTGCTGTGTGTCCAGAGCTCAGCAGCGAAGAGGGCACTGAACAGCACTAAGCAATGATCAGAAAACTTTACCCTAGGCATACTGTTAGAAGCTGATTATACTCAGACCATTTCAGTGAAACACTCCTGGTGTTATGGCCCTAACGAGATAAGCTCTGCCTCACTTTACAGCAGGAATACCACACCAAACTTTGTAGCGCTTAAAAGAACCAAGCCCCATGTTAACACAGCAATTCTAGAAAGGTTTGTGACAGAAGTGCTAGATCTGGTCTTCCCACTGTTATCTGAGTAACCCTGTGAGTTGAAGTCTGTGCATGGGCAAAACATAAGGATGACTAGCAGCTTAAACACCCTGCCCTCAGTTCACGCATGTCAAATATGGATGCTCACCTGAAAAGAACTGCCTCCTCTAAGTCTCCTCAGGCATCCTTCCTACAGAGGAAGGCCTTGCGCTGCCGTTTCCTGAGCAGGTGCCTAAACTGTAAGAACAATGAAGTTTTAAATACTAAAAAAATATAAAACCTATGTAAGCTATAAAACATTTTAAATCACGTTTGTTTATAAGTTGCTTCATTCTCTTAACATTTTTTTTATCTCCAAATTTACTTTATTTATCTGTGACCACAATTAATTTAGAAATTATAAATGGGGAAAAAAGTTGAGCTAGCTGTTAAGAAACCAAAAGGAAAATATACTGGGAAATTTGCTATTTAGCAGACGCTATTTGTATATGAATGGCTGTCACACAGAATGATGATGAAAATAAATTTTTTCCCTTCTGTGTGCAGGTGAATATTGTAATGGTTGGTTTAGGCTTTAGTTTAACAGCACATGGAGTCTGTATCTTTCAGCTGGATGCATTTATTTCAAGGTACTTAGAAGCTGACTTTTATGAGATTATTTAGGCAGTGATTATTTTTGTTGAGAAATGTGTCCTTTATCCCTCTCATTCATCCACTGCTAAGATATTTCTGTTTGTCAGAATGCCTCCATTTCTGATAAATGACTGAAGACTGACTGCTACACTTTATTAAAAAGTAATAACAATTTTTGTACGCACCCTTCACATTGTAAGGGGGGGACCATGAATCAAAGGACACTGCCTGTCTGGGCCTGATAAATGCATCGTTTACCAGCTGAGGAGTTATTTAGGACTGGCTATTAATTTAAATCACATTTATCTTCCCTGAATGGGGGGAGGTTGCTGTGATAGGACTGCGAATGACCAATAGTGCAGCTAAGTGCACATTATTTATTACTACCGCCTGCAAAGCACTGCACAATATGTTAAAAAAAAATAGTGCCAATTACCATGGTTAATCTAGTCAGGGCAGTAACAAATTTCTTCCTAACACAAGCCAATTTCTACACTTGTACTTTTTAGTCTCTAGAAAGTCAGTGTTTTCTCAAAATTCCTGATCATTAAAAGCAGGTTATTTAGCCTCTCCGAAAACAGGACAGGCAAATGTAGCTCCCCTAAGTCTTTTCTTCATTGTGAAAAAAAAAAAAAAATTATTCTTTAGACATTTAAGAATAGAAATTTATTGAGTGCAATAAAATCATGTAAACCATGTTTCCTAGGAGATTTTCGAGTTTTGTTCAAGGCATCTGAGCAAAGAGAAACTTTGCTGAGGCTTAGGGAACAGTTATGCAGAGCTGATCTGAGCAGCTGCCATCTAACCTTGTCAGGAAATTTCACACATAGAATTAAGGTAATTCTAATGAAAAACACCATACACAGGGCTTCATAAAACTCAGTGTATGAAGTCAGTCTACTGCATGTGCTTATGAGATATAGTCATCTGTCCCTTGTTGCTATGGACTATGGTAGTGGTTGTCACGGCAGGCGCCTCTGAAATTTGTAAGTGTGACTAAAACAAATGTGGTTTTTTGTAAGAACAGCTACTGATTGTACTAAGTGCACCTGCCGTGGTGGATGGTCACCTCCTGAGAACTTACTGAGGATGAGAAGTTCCTGAAATGGAAAATATGGTCTCCATTGTGGCTCACATCCCAAATAACCAACAGAACACAGGGTACAGTAAGGCAGATATGGACACACGGAGAAAAGAAGTAACTGCAGACACCAAAACTACAGTTCTCCTTCTTCTTGCCTGCAGGAGAATATTGATGACAAAGATAAGAATAAAGCATTACTTTATTTGTCTGCACTCATTTGCATTCACACTCACTATTCTTGTTCCACACCTATGGCAACACTAGATTCCCTTCTGGCATTCAGTGGGAATGTTGTTTTTTCTTAATGCTGGCTTGTCATTCATCTCCAACAAACAAAAACTATTTTTTATACAGGTTATGAAAATCTTAGTAATAAGTAGGTTTCTATGGAATTGGACTCGACAAGCATCAGTGACTGGTAGTTGCTACATCTACAAAGTTTTAGCCATACCTCATACTCTGACAAGTTTATCACTACTGTTGCCTTGCATGTCAACAATCCTATAACTGGAAGAACAGCTAAGTAATGATTACCAATGTCTAATACCATCCAGCGTTATATATGAGTAGTGCTGTTCTTGCACGCCTGTCAACTCCCAGTAGCAACACATCAACTCCCAGTAACCATTAAGCCTTCATCATTAAAAGAAAAAAAACAAATACTGAACACCAAGTCTGGAAAAAGTGTTAGGTTTTCCATCCTGTTAGCCTAAGAAATAAGCAGAATATATTTGCTCAATTAATCCTAAAATAAGTAAACAGTAATGTGAATAAATATATACAAACACATTATAAAAGAGGATTCATTCTAGCAAAGTGTTGTAAATACAAGTCTCTGGAAGTCTGAAGCATGTGAATTAGACCTTTACAAATTTTTTTAAACAGTGACAGCAATTAACTAACTGAATAACTAACCAGAGGTCATACTGATTTTTCTGTCAAAAGAATATTTTAGGGCAAGATGGTGTTTGTTTTTTTCCCTTGAGGTATATCTGATGCTTGTATTCAGCCACATAACAGGAACTAATCCAGGATATTTTATTACAAAAAAAAGATTTTTCATAATTGTCTCCTCACTCTTAAAAGTCTATACAACTCTGGAAATCTGCCTTTCATACTGGTATAAACCTCCTGTTTATAGCTCTGAGGATTTGTGGCATACCTTTGGAATCTAGGGCTGGAAGGGAATGTGGGGACTAAGTCTAATTCCATGCTCTTGCAAGCAACCGTATCGTATAATCTTTCTGCACTTATCAAACTCCACCTTGAAAGCAATTAGTTTTTTGTTCCTCATCCTCTACACCCTTACCATGCTTGGGAAGCTCTTCCAGGGAATGATTGCTATGCTAGATAAAATCCTTTTTACTCATTTCCAGCATAAATGTACTTACCTATTTATTTCATGCCAAAACTGGCATTCAGCTTAAATAATTCCCCTCTCTCCCATGTGTTTATCTCTACATGTATTTATAGACAACAATCAAATCTCCTTTAGGCTCTGGTTTGTTGGGCTAAACATGCCAACTTACTTTGGTGTCTTTTTGATATTCACGTACCAAATCACCCTACTAGTGCTTCTCTGTCTTGTTTCCAGTAACAGTTCATCTTTCTTTTAATATGCACGTGGTCCTCAAGACTAGGTTTTATTAAGGTGTTTCATAGTGCTACTAATGCTTTCCTATCCTTTCTGGAAATATCTCCATACTGTACCTCAGAAACACATTTGCCTTTTTTTCACAGCTACAGCGTATTGGCAGCTCACAGTCATACTGTGATCAACTAGAGAGTTTAGGTCACTCTCCTCTTGGTGATTTCTGACAGATGAGCTCTCAGCTTATAGCAGAGTATTTGTGTTATTAGTCCCTGAGTGACTGACCTTGTACTTTGTGCTATTGAATTTCATCTTACTTCTATTCCTGTCGATCTCAGGGCTATCTGATTCTTTCATTGCGATATCCCGATCCTCCTCCGTACTGATGATGCATCCTGGCACTGATGTTATCGATACTTCTGTGCACTAGTAAGATCCCTAATAAAAATATAACCACTGCCTTACTGAAATGTCTCAAAACTGGACCAGGAGAAACTACTGCCATACTCCAGACTGACAGTCCCTTTTTTATAGACTTTAGTCACTGCTCTTTTCAGTCAGCCTTTTACCCACATTGTATATCTCTTCTGACAATCTTCAGCTTCTCCAGCTTTACCAGTTTTACTGGCCTTCTTATTTGCACCATGGCTTTGATGTTTGATATCTGTATATCTTCTAATTGTATGATGCTAGGGATGCAAGGGTGGATTCTTGTGCTCTTCTGTAGCTGTACCTTAACCCCTGATTTCCAAATCACTCTTGCAAAAGTGCCTCAGACAGATCTTTCTAAGAATATGGATCTGGACCTTTATGAAACTGTGCTGGGAGGAGAGAACAGGAATGGGACAGGCTGCCTCGTGGGAATGCAGCTTTGTATCAACTGAGACACCGCAGTGAAAGAAAACACTGGCACTGAAGTGAAGTTGAACAGAAGTCCATGACTCAAATATGTGGCAAAAAACAGTGAATTGCTTTCAAATTTTAAGTTATCAGGCATACCAATATGCCAACCTCCTGTCAAAAGCAGAGAACAGAATGAATATTTTTAGGTCAAAAGCTGCTATCATTTAATATAGTTTTTCATAACCCAGAGTTGTACAGGCTGAATATTCAGGGCATGAAGATTTGCCCTGAAGAGTTTGCATGTCAATCATTTGTAGTGCAAAGAATGGGTCATATCCACATTGGGTCACATTTTCCTTCACTTGCTACAAATTCTTCAACCAAATATTTAAGCTGTGTTATACTAAAAATATTTTTTATCGTGTTTGTGCCATGTTATGACTCTAAGCATTTTGTTTTCTACATTGACTATAGAAAAAACCTTGACCCAGTTAATCCTCAGGCTCTGGTCTTTCTCTGAGTAAAAGATACTCAAACACCTCCTGAGCTAAACACAGATGATCACACTACTTGTTCTATTGCTTCAATTCTTTCCTTTTTACCAAGAAACATTTGTAGGTTCTCAGTCTGCGTTACTTCCTCTGCTTACACTGCAGGTATTCAAAAGACAGTCAGTCCTAATTATCCCAACCCCCTTCACACATCCCCACACCCAATTAATAATGTTCAGTGATGTATGAAGCTGAGTTTACATTAATGTAATTTTTTAATACATTAAAGTGCTGCACATCTCAGGCATTTTATAAATAAATGTCACTAATTTATAAATACTCGTGCTACCCTGGGGAGCACATACTGTGAAGGGGAAAGGGCAACAGGGGTGCAATCCTCTCTCTTCTCACTCCCATTTGTAGCTCCTGGGGATGCTCAAAGAGATTAAAACTTGCTCTTGCCAAATCCCAGGACATGTAGCGATTACTTACTGTGCACAGTGGAATACAGTCTAGGCTCAGAAAAGAGCAGCTCTGGAACTTACTCTTTGTTGCCACTGTTATAAAAATTGAGGTTTTCTCTAAATAAGGAAAGCAAAAATGTTCAGGTACATCAGAATCAAAATTTTTCTGTCAAACCATATTCCTGATGCCTTTGCAAAGCCTGAAACTCTGTAATACAGACAATAAATATGAGCTTCTGCATGTGTGGAGCTGCAGGATGGAAAGGTTTTAAATGCAGAGTCACAGTTACCAGATCAATGAAATGAAGATTATCTGTCACTTAAATCACAGTTAATTGGAGTTAATGCATGAATTTAATTCCACATTGCAACTTGGGGCAAGAGGGTAAAATGGCATAGAAATGCCTAAAAAGAAAAAGTATCACCAGGTGAAATTTCAAAAGTAGCCACTGATGTTGTCTGGCCTGATCTCCAGCCTTATGTGTGTATGTATGGGGAAAGTCAAGATGATGTAGCACTATGCAAATGTTCTTTGGAACTTCATCTGTTTTGTGGTCATTGTTACTAAATTTCTAAGAATTGTGACATATTTATTTCATTTGTTATTATAAGACTGTACATTTCTGAAGCAGCAAAGTGTCACACGTTTGTACAATGTCTAGCACAAGTGTATGACAATAGCCATAACTACTTCCCCAAACCAGGACCTAAGTATATGATATCACTATAAAAATGAAATATTTTTTAAATGCAATACATTGAAGTACAAAGAGAAAGAAAGTTATGGTTTTGTCCCCAAATATTTGCCTAAACGATAAATATTCACCTACAGTAGAGACAACAGAGTTTTAGCCTTTTTACAAAATAAGCCAAAAGATCAAATTCATAATTTTTGCTGTCTATAGCTAACCTCCCCCATCTTTGTTCTTTAACAAGTTAAAGAGAGCCTTTTCGTTTTAATTCAAGCTCAAGGTGAAGACACTATTCAGGTAATTGTATGAAAATTTGAGGAGTTTGGTTTTAGTCAGTGTCTACAGCCCTTTTCTCCTGCTACGTTTCCTGTGAAATGGTCTCAGAATATGCAGCTGCATTGTTCTTCTTGGGCTATGTTTGCAGACTATTTCTAGCCCACATCAATGCAATCCAAATAATCCTCAGAAGTTGCTTCATTATTTATTAGAAAAAGCAATCTGGCATGCGGTGTGTTATCGACAGCTGAAATCCAATACTCAAAGGTCACCAAAACAAATACCAGAAAGAAAAGGTGTTAAGGCAAATAAAAATACACCTTTTTAATTTTGACTGAATTGATTAAATAACAATTGAGTGGTGTCACAGGTCATAAGGCTTTGAGACATAAGGTCAGCTTAATAGAAAAGAGCCTGGGGCCATGTCACAGGGTATGCTCTGAGGCCTAGCACTGAGGCCACATCATTGTGCTCACTCCTGCCCTTACCCCATGTAGTCTGAAATGAAGAAATGCCTAAACAGAATAGGGAACAGTCTAAATAGACTAGTGCTTATCGCTGAGGGCTACCCCCTGAGTCAATGCTGTTTAGAACTGATTGCTTTATTTGAAGTGAGAGTACTGGGCATCTCTCAGTAAACATTTTACAAAATTCACTAGACCGAGGGAAAAAGAAAAAAAAAAAAAAAACAAAAAAACCTTTCTAGACCAGCAGTACTCTATAATATGTGTGCATCTCATTACAGCCCCACAGTTCAGCCCAGACATTTCAGGACTGACATGAAATGAGTGAAGTAGAAAGTGAAACACTTAAATAGGCTGAAATCAAAAGAACGTTCTATTGGATTTTTGAGAAGGAAGAACTGTACAGTGACTGTACTGTGTACGGCTATACAGTATGAACAGACACACTAATATATTCACACTAACATTTAATAATGTTACACTATTTGTGTAGTAGTGCTGGGTTTTTTATGTTAAATTGTCCTGTTCCTAAAAATTTCTAGCCCAGGGAATCTACTGCCACATAAATGCATATCTTCAGGTGCTGTGATTGATCTTTTTAAAAGAGCTTGACAATTTTACACTTAATAATACAAATAAAAAATCTTTGTCTATATCTAGTTCAGCCAGCACATGAGAAACTAACTACATTGACTTCAGCAGGATAACTGGAACACATGTGCAACTATTGTCTTCAGAAGTGTGCTCCTAGAAACCTACCATATAGGAAATTCAGTATAGGAATGTAAAAAGATATTCAGACTGTTTAACTCTTCCATGATTATCTGCTGGCTCCAGCAGAGACTAAGGTACATCTCCCTGTTCTGTGGCTGCCTCCTCTTCTAGCACTCTTCTCTCCAACTTTCTCTATGGTATTCCCAGCTTGGACTGGTAAGGTAAATGGCTGCCACTGATGTGTATAACCAGATTTCTCTGTTGAAGAGAGCTGATCTGCAAATAGATTGTCTTTTTCTTGAATGGACATGTATAATACATTTTGATTCACTGATGCTGCAGCATCTATTTGAAAAGCAACTCCCGCAATTCCCTATTAGTTCCAAGACTTTTGATGGCAATAGTGGTGTTAAATTTTGCTCTAGTTTTTGGACTGATCATGCTCCCACTTAAAAAATAGCCAAACTTCTGTTGATTCTTAGGACAGTGATTCTGCTTTTAATTTATTATTGAAATCACAATTTTGCAGGCTAGTACACTGACTTGCTACGTGTGCACTATGAAGTTCTAGAGTCTACCTATCTACTCTTCATTGTTCAAAATCGGTCATTATCTATGAAACATGTAAGATGACACACAAGAAAATTATATTTTAATCTAGTTATACAACAATTAATAATTTTCAAACTCAAAAAGTATTCAAGGAAGTAAGGTATGGGATTAATTAGATGACAATAATCAGTGTCTCATATGACTTCATGGTGGAAAGAATGCTTTTTACCACTGAGAATCTGACACTCCTTTTAATGTATATTCTACTTAATGACAAGTTATTACAGCAATTTTAATTGCTTGGAGTTGGAAAAAAAATAGCTTTTGTTTTAAGATTGCTAATCTATCTATTTTCTATACTTCTTGTCCTGGAAGAGTTTGTTTCCTTTTCAATCAGTTTATTTTAAGAAATAACCCATGGCTTCAAAAGATAGTGCTTTAAAATATAATTGTATAAACAGTGAAGTTCAGGACCTACTCTGTCTACAAACATCAAAAGCAAGGATTTTAATTCACAAACATCTTTATCAACACTGGTAAAGCCTATAAATCACTCAAGGATACACAAAATGTTTAGCACTCTTAAGAAAGGAGTCTGAACAGTATCAATTATAGAGACTGTAGAAATACAAAGATACATTTTCCTAAAAAAGCCTCTTTTTGTTCACACAAAACATCTGTGCATGCAGTTTTCAAGTACCTGGACATAGACAGAATGAATTCTAGGACCTATACTTGCAGGAAATAAAATTATATTTATCAAAAGTCATTTGGAGAAATTGTTTCTTTCTGTGGAAAGTACTTCTCCGTTTTGTATACTCTTGTCCCGTAGTTTGTGCTGTGGTTTGTGTACGCAAAGAAGAAGGTTGGGCTGAAGCCCTTTGAAAAATATTTCAGACTGATGACATATTATCTACTAGGGTGGCTGGAAAATAGCAATGGAAAAAAAATGTGTGTTAATGTGCAGAAATAATGCACAAGTACCCCCCTAGACAAGGTCCTCCTGGGCAGCTGCGGTGCTCTGAGGTAAGGCAAGACTCTACTCTTCACCAAACTCCATAGCCAGGGAAAAGGCAAGGAAGAACTGTGAAAAAGTGCTGGCTCAGGAATGGCCTGAAGATCTCTGATCGTTCATACAATAGGGCTAATGCAAACAATACTAGTTCCCTATAATGCTGTATTTTCAATGCCCTGGTGCTTTGCACGTTTGTATAATGACCTTCTAATCTTTCTAAGTCATAGCAGGACTTTTGTTGGTAATCCGGACAGAGAACCAGACAACCTAATGACTGATCTAATATCTATACTTTCAAAGCTGTCTCTTTTGGGAGGTTCTAAAACATATGAACACAAAGGCTATGCACTATGTGCCCTCTGCCCCACCTTTACTTTCCAGGCAGGAAAGTACTGCTCTAGGCAGATTATAACAGCTGCAGTTTTTCTGGATTCAGGCAGAACATCTATTTTCTGATCTACTTTCTCCCTCTCATGGTAGTCTCAGTCCATTGTGAAAAACAGGGAGATGCAAGTGTTGTAGATCATTCGTGAAAATTTCTTGTGTGTCAACAGTCTTGGATTAGATTCTTGTATTAAACATCTGAGTTTTAAAGGATTTGTGCACCTGATACTGTATGTTTACTGCAAGGATGGGCAACAGTTCTTGTACTTCTGACATTGACCTGTTTGTTTAGGCATCTGATATTACGATTTTTAAGTGGTTTTGATAGACTGAGATGATCAGCTTCAAAGAAATGGTCATGACTCCAAAGTGCCCCCATTAGGCATCTTGGAAAGTATTGGCTTAAATCAGGATTCATGAACTGAACTTCAGTCTCCTTGCTTTGCTTATTTACATTTATTGACCGTACTGTTTAACCTCTCACCTCTTCCTTAGTAATGTATTTCAAATTACACCTTTTATCTGATTTTGCATTAGGCTAAAAAGTCTGCCTAATGGTAAGCATTTATGCTGAAATACTGGCATAAATATTCTTAACTTCACACTTTCTGGGTCGTATTTCCCATTCCTATTTTAAAATCTACATTAGTTCATGTTCTTACTTGTATCTTATCTGGCATTCTTAAATTCTTCTTCATAGATTAAGTAAAATTGGGTAATTTCTCTGAGGTTTCATTCAGTCTTTTCTTCTCAGCAAATTAATCCAGGACACAATGTCCTGTTAGTGGATAGAGGGTTAATCAGTGTTTGCATAACCTTTTCCTGAACTTTCCTAAGTTTTCTAATTAACTGAGGTAACTGAAAAAAACCACACATTTTGTGGTGTACATCGTTTCCCTTCCCTGATAGCAAAGTTACTTTAGGCAGCCATGCATATTTCTAAAGACTTTAACTAAAATTTTAAATCATTGCTCACTGTGTATGAGAAGCACCAGCAGATATGGATTTCAGTGCTTACTTTTACCTGGCTGCTCACAATTCAGCTTTCTGTTAAACAGAATAGGAAAGTCAGTCACCAAAGATGCTAGAAAAGCAGAGGTCCTCAACACCTCTTCACCTCTGTCTTTACCAACTCTGTTGGGTCCCAGGCTTTGGGAACGAAATTCCCGGTTGATCCAAACATAGACCCACCATCAGTGAAGGAACAGTTAGTACATGAATTATTACAGGAGCTTGACCCCTACAAATCAATGGGCCCTGATGCCATCCACCCAAGGGTGTTGAGAGAGCTGGCTGATGTCACTGTGAGGCCACTCTCCATAATCTTCGAGAAGTTGTGGAGAATGGGGGATGTCGCAGAGGACTGGACGAAGGCAGATGTTACCCCTATCTACAAGAAGGGCTCGAGGGAGGATCTGGGTAATTATAGACCCATCAGTCTTACTTCAATATCTGGGAAAGTTATGGAACGAATCCTCCTGGGGGTCATCACAAGTCAAATAAAGCACGTGATTGGGAAAAGCCAACATGGCTTCACTAAGGGTGGACTGTGCTTGACAAACCTGGTGGCCTTCTATGACAAAGTGACTTGCCTGGCTGACATGGGGCAGGCAGTGGACATGGTCTACTTGGACTTCTCCAAGGCCTTTGATACTGTTCCCCACAGTCTCCTCCTGGAGAAATTAATGTGTTATGGCCTAGACAAGTGGTCTGTGCAGTGGGTGGGGAACTGGCTGACAGGCCGCACCCAAAGGGTGGTGATAAATAGCTCTTTTTCAAACTGGCAACCTGTCACTAGTGGAGTCCCCCAGGGATCGATATTGGGCACAGTGTTATTCAACATAATCATAACTGATCTGGATAACAGGATCAAGTGTGAAGCTTGCAGATGACACTAAATTGAGTGGGGAAGTAGACACTCCAGGAGGGAGAACTGCTCTGCAGGGAGATCTGGATAGGCTGGAAGAGTGGGCCAGCAAGAACCTTATGAAGTTCAACAAGGACAAGTGTAAGGACATGCACCTGAGAAAACATAATCCAGGAGTGCAGCACAGACTGGGATCCACCTGGCTGGAGAGCAGCTCTGTGGAAAGGGACCTGGGGGTCCTGGTGGACAGGAAGCTCAACATGAGTGAAGAGCGTGCTGCTGCAGCCAAGAAGGCCAACAGGGTGCTGGGTTGCATCAAAAAGGACATCGCCAGCAGAGATAAAGATGTCATCATCCCACTCTACTCAGCGCTTGTCAGGCCACACCTGGAGTCCTGTGTACAGTTCTGGTCCCTGCTATACAAAAAGGATGGGGACAGGCTGAAAGGGGTCCAGAGAAGGGCCACCAAGATGACCAAAGGACTGGGAAGCTGCCATACGGGGATAGGCTGGGAGAACCGGGTTTGTTCAGCCTTGAGAAAAGGAGGCTCAGAGGGGATCTCATCACCATGTCCCAGTACTTAAGGGGTAGTTACAAAGAAGATGGAGACTCCCTTTTTATACGGAGTCACATGGAGAGGACAAGGGGGAATGGACACAAGTTGCTCTTCGGGAGATTCCGATTGGACACGAGAGGAAAATTTTTCACAGTGAGGACAGTCAACTATTGGAATAATCTCCCCAGGGAAGTGGTTGACTCAGCCATGTTGGACACCTTCAAGAGTCGTCTGGACAGGGTGCTGGGCCATCTTGTCTAGCCTGTGCTCTTCCTAGAAAGGTTGGACTAGATGATCCCTGAGGTCCCTCTCAACCTGTGATTCTGTGATTCTATTAGTTTGAGCTGTAAAAAGGATCAAATTTCCTCTCCATAGAGGAAAAGGCCTTGTTATGCAGAAGCATTTTGTAAAAGCTCATTTTCCACAGTCTGTCTATTGATGGACCATGACATATGGCTTGAGAAGCTGCCATTAAAGGAGATGCAGGGCAGGTGTGCAGCCCCCTGTTGAATTGTACCAGTTTTCACTGGTATACCTGCATACCATAGACATGTAGCTGACATAACACCTGCAGGCTAAGCAGTGCAAAAGTGGAAGCTGTGATGGAATAGTCCAGAAGCACAGCCCATCTGAATGGATACACTGAAATAAATATGTTGGTTAAGGAACTGTATAGCTGCCCAAGGACTGACCTGGTGGTCTAGCCCATGTCCATAATACTTGAATAAAGAAGGTGAAAATTGACTGGTATCTGCAAGGTAGAGATGAAGATGATACTTAAGGACTGCCAGATTACTCTCAAAAGCTGTGATGAAAACAAGTCTGTCATACTTAAGAACAATCCACTTCACCCAAAATCCTCTAATTCCAAACCTGTGTCATTAAGTGTGACTACTGGGAAAATGAACCAGCCCTCCAGAAATGACTGTTGAGAATCATCTTTATCACAGAAAAGTGTGTGAAACATACAAAACGAGTATAAATTTCAGTGCCTTCGATTCCTATTACCATATGAATGAAATAACAATCCCATAAAAATCCAAACAAGCATCCAAAAATGCTAGTTACATTGTTTTGGTAGTGATAAAGGTTCTCTCATTTGTCTCTAGCACCATTCATTTTCTCACATAGCTGCTGTGATGTTGTGTTATTTCTTGTCTGTGTTCTTTGATTTAATGCTTTGACTTTCTTGTATTTGAAAATAATAAGCTAAAACCTAAATGAAATTAAGAAACATCACATAGTTCAGGAGCTGGAGAGTTTCAACTGCACCTGATAGTATGCTCAGCTAGCTGTCTCCTGCAGAAATGGTACTGATTTCTTCTTGCCTTCAGGTTTGTTCCTAATTATGAGGAAACTTCTGACTTCCCCATCACATATTTAACAGTGTTTCATTGTGCTGCAAACTGCAAAAGTGTGCTAAGTAACTGAGAGGCCCATCTAGGTATGTTTGTAATGTGAATAATTACAGACATTCCTATCCTCATATACATTCACCAAAAAAAAAAAAAAGTCCTCTTTCTAACTGGCCTAGTGGAAAGCTAGAACATGTTTGAATAAAATATTCACTATGACTCCTTTATTTGACAAAAATTCCCAGACCATGACTTCCTTTCGTAGTTCAAATGTCAAGCATCCTTTCCACTGTGGTCAGGGTGGCATGCAGGAACAGAGGGAGACCCTAAACAGAAGTCTTTAATGATGACAAGCCTGGTTAACTCAATGACCCACAGCATCTTTTGTCTCCCTTTCTCCCCATGTTGGCTCCTGCTGATTCAGATGGGGGAAGCCAACTAGCAGAGCAGTTGCTCATGCATAGTCTAGGGAAAATGCTTTCTTCACCCTTGTGCATAGAGTGCAAAAGGCCCTTCAATTTCCTCTGTACTGTTTTTCAGTTTTTGTCTTTTTCTCTGATTGACTAGCTTTATATTGATTGAAAAGTCATTTCCTTTGCCCAGTCTTCTGAAAAACAAAATAAATGTTTTCTGTGACCCTAACTCTTAGATTTTTCTTTCTACTGAGCTAAAGAAAAAGTTTCCTGTCAATTATATTGAAGGAAAAATTATATTGTTGTTTTGTAGCACTTTTTTCTCTCTATGTGTCAAAAGGGAGCAAATGATGCATTAAAAGCCTAAAAGCTGAAATAAAGATTAGGTGTAAAGTGCTATTGATTCCTTTACGAAGAGAAGCTAAGACAGATTCCACTCTGCTGTCAGGTTACGTTTTCAGTAAGTTACCCAGATGCAAGATTTAAAACTTCAACAAAGGAGTCTTTAAAGTGTTGTTGAAAGTATCAAATAAGATTAGACCAGACAGTAAAAACAACCATTAAAAAATGTCAGTGGTGCAAGTGAGGTACTGTCAGGCTGAATTGTCCTAGTATTTAATGTAGCCCAATGCCTGAATATTTAAGATACCCATATGAAGATCCAGAAGTTTACAAACATCACTTATTACATTCTTTGTGTGTACACTCCACAGATATATATGCACATATATACCTCCACGTCCAGAATCTACAAGGTCTTAGGCACGTGATGCAGTTTTCATTGGATAGAGTAGAAGAAAGCTCCAGTTTTCAGTTCCCTAACTCACTATTCATTCAAAGAATAGTCTGAACATCTTGGAGATTATTACAAGCTATACCAGTTCTAATGAGAGAACAAACCATTACTGTAAGTCAGTACAGTAGATTTTCTTCCAATTACTCTACCTTCTTGTTCCTGACAAACCTTTTTGCCATTCCTTTGCTCCAACCAGAATGCTGGACAGCAGTTGAAAAATTATGTGACTTCCTAGCAAAGAGTATATGGTCAAATGTTACCCTTCTCTGTATTGCTTTGATGTAGCAAAGTTTATTAGAAACAAGCTACTCAAGGCATTTACATTACTTTCTGAATCAACTGATAACCAAGTTTAGCAATGGAGTGTACAAAATGCAGACAACATCAACTATGAAACTTTCGATTGTTAGTTGTACAAGCTGAAAACACCAGAGATGATAGATAAATTTAAGGAAGGATTAGGCAGCTACTGATTAAATTCTGTAAATTAAAAAGAATTCTACTCTAAGAAAACTAAGGCAATGGAATGAATTTCCTGATTCTTAGTAGGGCATCTTTAGAAAATATCCAGAGATTAAATTTGTGGGGGGAAAAAAAAAAGACAAAAGAATTAAATGCCAAATGAAAACAGATGATGAACCTTCATTGTAACCTAACACACCTGGAAATATACTGGTGATGGATAGGGTAGATTCCACTACTCAAGAAACACTAACAGCAAGAAGTTTTTGTAGAGCAATGGGGTAAAACTTTTGAAATCCTGATACACTCATGATAGGGGCATTAAGTAAACAGAAAGGGTCAGGCCTAAGGATGACAGATTATTTGGGGTGAACTGCTTTAAGCTAATACCAGAAGAGGCAGAAAATTCAGAGATGAGGTTTAAATTCAAAGTAGTTGGCATGTAAAAGGAATTTCTAAGGGGCCTGTATACCTGTATTAGAAACCTGAGGAATAGAAAATATTAATTTCTATTATAAAAGCTATTCTGTGAGTTTGTGAAACTAGCGAACCCTGGCTTCACATGGATTTATGTCTTTTCTTCCCATTCCCTTTCTATTTGGAATCATTATATTTATGTGCCCTCTTATAACACAGTGCACCCAGGTCATTCAGAGCCATCCATATTGTACCCTAAATAAATATGATACTTTCAGATTGCCCCATTTGTCCCAGCTATTTTTTGGCTTTTGGTTAAACAAAAGGCAGAGCTCTGTCTTTAGCTAGCTCTTGGACTGACTCTGTCTAGTCCAGAGCTCTTCTATATTTGTAACATAGCTGAACAACCTGTGCCTGGTCCAGACTGAGGATTCAGAGACCCAGCTGCAACAGAAGCAGAGGCAAGCAGCTTGGACAAGAGCTTTCATAGAGTTGACTGAAGAATACTCTTTCCAATTTTAGTGTAGCCTTAAATGGTGAACAGGACCAGAACCAAGGCTGTGTCAATGTTCTAAAGGGATAAAAATAGCCCAAGTAATTACAGACCAGAGGGCCTGACATAATGCCTTGGAAGAAATATTAAAACAGCTGATGTGCAATGGTATCCATAAAATTTTCAAGGATAGAAAATCAATTTATTCTAATGAAAATGAACCTGAAACACCTCCATTAGGCAGTCCTGTGGTGCAAAAGGAGCAGATCTTTCAAGCAAACAGCTGGAGACAGGATTGAAAATCCACACCCTATGCATTTTAAGCTGTTACTTTGGGCTAGTTCTAGTTCAATTTAATGGAAAAAAATGCCTTCTACCAGCTGGAAAATCGTAGGTTAGGTCCTAGAGTGTGTTCCCAGTCTAATTTCAGAGAAAAGGAATCTAGTTCACATATTTTAAGACTGCTCCATGATGCAAACTGGGGCAATGAAGGTTAGAATGATTAAGAGATTTACTTATTATGAATTCATAAATCATGAACAAATCAATTCAGCTAGATCATATCTGCAATGATGTATCGTTTAGTGGTTGCTTACAATTAGCCAATGCTCGATTGTAGCCTATTATCAGTGGTAGAGACAGAGCAAGAGAATAGGCTGAAGCTTGGTTTTCACTTTGGGATGAGTTGGCAGCTTGCCTGCTTTGCATGTAGAGCTCAGGGTATTTTGGCTGGTAGCTGATAATCCTCCCAAGCATCCAACAACAAATTCCTGCACTGTATTTTCCTGTCTGAGACTCCTTCTTCTGAATTGATGTAGACCATGCGATACCAACCTTCTGGTACAGGCTATGAAGTGAGACCAGCCAGACATACATCCTGGCAAAGCAGCATATTTAATGGATAATCAAGAGATGAAAAAGGACAAAAATCGGTCAATTTGTTAGAAATCATCTCATAGTTTTCAGATCTAGCAATGCACTTGCTGCCAGATGCTTTTATTCACCTTCAGAAATGTCTGCTTTAATAGCAATTTTTCCATCTAGATGTTATTTTAAAAAAATATTTTCTTCATACCACTGTCACTGGCAGCAGGGAGAGAAACCTGTGAATCCATCCATTTTAACACACTGAAAGGAACCCATAGATACCCTAATGAAGGACAGTTGTAGGTGAAGCTACTTGACTGATCACAAGAATGACTCTCCACTTCTCTTTAGCTAGTTATGATTAACTATGTGATGCAGATATACCACTGCTAATGTGTAACATACCAGCAGCTGATGTGGAGAACACTGGTAAAACAGTAGCACGAACTTCAGCATGCATTAGCATTCATGTTACATACCATGGGTCACTACAAGACTTCTGCAGAAGATTCAGTAACAACTAAAACGTGTATATGTATGCGTTCACTCCTTAGAGTTAGCAGGAACATATCACACCTTGACATGAACACATCCGTTGCTTCACAGACATACCCTTGTAAAGAGCACTCTGAGTAGCACACTCAAGCAATTTGTGTTTTGACAGTGCCATTGGCCTAGGAACAAAGAGTAGGTTCTACTCACATACAGAGGAAAGAAAGCAGTTAATCGGAAGAGAATATGGAAATCATGGGAAACAACAGACATATACTGAATTTTCAGATATAGCTGCTCTTGTTGTGCCACTGTCATTTACTTTAGAAAGAACTGTAGTTACTGCTCAGTTAATATACAGAACCAAACGAGCACTGTGTATACCAAGAGTTGTGTTCTTTTAGGAACTGTAATATGAGAGCCTTTTTTGCATATCTTACATCATGCCTGTGTCTTCTGTATCAGATTTTTAGATTTTATTCTTGCCTTCTGAATTTTACAGAACTGCATCTTAGCAGCTCCCTATTATTTTAGAACTTGATCCTTTTATTATAGCTGTGATTTCTTCCACAGCTTCTTACATTGAACCTCTGCCCTTTAAAATATTGAACACCAGCAGTGTATGAAGAACACACATAGCTTAATAGCATTTATTTAAAATATATCCATAATGTGCAGATACTGTTCACAATGTCCTATATTAATTAGTGTTGTATATCCCTTTGGTTGCTATTCTTAATGTACTCTGTGTATGATATGCCTGGGAACTGGCAACATCCACTTCATGTGGTTTTACATGCACTAATCTTGAGGCTTAATTCTGAATCCTTTTCAAAATGTCCTGAAAAGAGAAAACTCTGGCCTGTACTTCAGAAAAGAGCTAAGCTGAAGCACAGGGAAAATGCCCCAGATTTTACAGTTACAATTAATACTCTTTCTACTACCTTACATAAATGCATCTCTAATGAAAGGCAGAACCATTTGGCTTATGTTTACACTGTGAATATCTTAAATCATATATTTTGTTAAATATGCTGTGTCTAGGCAGCAAGAAGAAGATGAATTCCTGGCACTGGCTATAGTGCCCTGTGGCAGCAGGGACCCTCTGGAGGGAGAGGCAGATTGCTTCTTTCTTGGGAACAACTGAGTGTTCCCATGGGGAAGGAATTTCTGGGCGGAGGGAAAAAGGTGGAGAGACACAGTCTTGTACAGGGTCTGCCACACTGTTGGAGCTGGAAGACTTGAAAGAATAGGTCAGGAAGAAGCAGGCAGCAGAGCTAAATCTGGGGGAGCATGAAGGGAGACGCTGGAGTTGGCTGAATCTAAGAAAGCACTGAAGCTGCTGTACAGAAGCAAGAGTGGAGGAAGGAGCCATCCACTATGTAAGCAGACTCCAGACATCATGACTGTGATAAAACCTAGCTGGACTTTGTTATTTTCTGATACACTTACTTCAAAGACAAAGACAGGGCACTTCCAATTCCAGGCTCTGGACCCCTTCACAGCAACCACACTCACACACTGAAGAGGAATGTATAGAAATTTGCTTTTCAGTTTTTAATATTTTCTGCTTGTCAGGCTTTAAGTTTTGTCTGTCAAGGAGGATAAACAGACATGTGATTTAGATATCCCATCACACCCAGCAGCTGAAGTACTTTGTCCTGCAGGTTGCAATTTGTTGAAACAAAATAGTAGCAAAGGCTTCCTTGTCTCTAAGGTAGAATACAAACAGTGAAAAATAATTCCAGCATAATGCAAGTAATTTATTAGAGATATTTTAACCAGTTGAAGCAGTGAGGAATATTGACTCACTCAAGAAAAAATAAAAACTATTTAACAGATTTCTTCCTTTCTTCTAAACTCCTGATCCCTTTTTATTCAAGCTGTTCCTGAAACCTTGCTTCTCTCTTAGTACTCAAGACACAAATGGCAAGGCAGATCCCATGGGAGGTGATCATGATGGGTTGCATACTGTATTTTAAAGCCATTCCTCCACTAATAATTAATGTATTTATAAGTTAAGTGTGAGAAAGAGCACCTGTTTGTTTAATTTATTCTTAGTTTAGCACCTCCTTAAAAAAGGAAACAACTAGGTCAGATGGCATTTGATGTCAGGGACTGATCCTGCCTATCTTTGCAGCTACTTGTACTCCCAGACAAGGAAAAGGCAGAGAGTTACGAGAAGCTTAGAATGTGTAGCACAAAGAAAAGATCAGGATGCCTCTGAGAGGAAAAGGGAGCAAACACATTCCCAAGAGTGATAGAAAAGGAGGCTTCCTAGGGACAGAAGGAATTATACAGACTTTGCCACAGTTCAGAAAGCCACTGAGTTGAGTGAAAGCAGGCCTGGAAGCAGGAACCTGTCCTGCGAGGACACAGGGCAGAGCAAGATTTCTTTGCAAACCCTTTGCTTTCCACTGAGTCTTCTCAATTTTTAAAATGGGCCTGCCGTCATTCTTCTTCATATGAAAGATAGGGTTTCATGTCAAAAGCCTTTTTAGTCTTTTTAGGGGAAAAGTTCTTTCATTCCACTGAAAACTTTGTGAGAGAGCAACTTACAGTGTCTTCAGACAATCACTGGTGTTGGTGGACGACTGCTACTGCTCTGCAGTGGGCTGACTGAACATAAGGGGAAAGGCAGACTGTTCTTGGCTGAAGGAAATAAAATAGAAGCAGAAAAAGTACAAGAAAAATCAAAAAACAAGAGGGATCAAATTTCTGAAAAATATTGATTGTATCGAGAAGAAATAAAAATACTGAAAGCATTGGCTCCAAGACTTCCCACAGTTGTAAAGGAAGGGAAGGGGAGCATAAGAAGAAACAGAGACTGCAGGAGAATGTAAAAGGAAACAACTTTCCATAGGAGACCTCTATTTTTAAATTTAAAAGAACACTGTCATTGTCAGCGTCTTCTGTGGAAAATTAAAAAAACCTACTAGCCATCTTTTTAAAACTGAAAAAAGAGTAAGAATATAAACAGAGATGGAACTGAAGACATTTGCAGTTTTTCCCATATTAAGACATTCTTGTTCAGAGAACTGTGTCAGAGGGTTCACTCTCTGTAACACCCAGTATTTGTTTGTTCACATTGACCTAATTTTCAGGAGGCTTTAGGTTTTCATGTGTATAAGCAATTTATCATGAATACATACACTGGAGTTTGTCATGCATGTACAGAACACAGTTGTCAAGGAAAAAAAGTTGTTCATGGAAAAGATGTATCATTAAACCATTAAAGCTTTCTTGCACACAGTTCCCTGTAAATCAGACCAAAACTATTTAAACACTAATCTGTGCTAATGTTTTTATATGTAAAATAAATAACCATGTTCTTTATTCCATTTTAGACAGCTAGGCCTTCTTTCTTGTCCATATTTACGTTTTTCTCTTGCATTAAGTACATATAGTTTAACACATTCTTCGGCTGGGGAATCAAATGCTACATCAAAGCAGATACAATATTTTCATTCTGTATTTAATGACAACATTTTGCAAGCGCATTAGAAGTAATAATTGCTCATCAAACAAAATAAAATGAATCTTGGAAAAAATGTAGACTAGCTTTAATAAAGTATTTGATCTGCAAGGAAAAATATTTAAATTTGTAATCAACACATGCAAACAAATCACTCACCAAATTTCCTAATATTGTGGTGCTAAGTAAGCTAATTATCCATATTAAATATTATTAAAATAGCATTTTTTTCCTTTGAAGTTAAACATTGGTATTAATGTAACTATCAGACACGAAAAATATGAAAAACAAGCAATGTTTGTTTGGGCTTTGTGCTGAAGACTGGCAGGGCATATCAGGATGTTGCTGTTTGCAACAAAACATTAGAAATACAGAGGACAGAGAGATATCTGACTTCCTACTGAAACACACCAAATGAATGTAAAAGATTTAAATTCTTGAGGCAATGCATGAAGAAATTACTTTTTCCACTTCTTTAGAGCCAAAATATCCCTCTCCTACGTTCACTGGGTCTACACTGCTGTAAAACTCAGGAGAGGCAGAGAGGTTTGTTGCTTGATTATTTATATTTCTTTTAAGCAAACATATTGGCATAGTACACGCAGAAGTGAAAAATGAAACTATCAAACTAAATTCACATCGAGAGTGAAAAGGATAGATTTTTACAATTATTCTTTATAAAAGTTACAGCTGAAATCTATTCCAACATTCAAAATATGTAGTTAAAGTAATAAAATGATCTTAACTTTGTTAATTCACCAGAAGAATAAAAATATGACTCAACTAGATTTGTCTTAGAAAAAATGTTTACTCAGAGAATATTAAGCATTATTATGACTAACCATAATTCTGTGAAGTATGTCACTAAAAGTTAACTGTAATTAATTATTTTAATTAATCTTGCTTCTTCAAATGCAAAACACAACACAAAATTTCATGTATATTATATATATTTCATGGGAAATACAAAATGTTATCATTCTCCTGTCTTTTTATTTGGGGCAAAGAGGAATAGGAGAGAATCACAGGTCTGAAGAAGTTAATACAACACATTTTCTCTTTAAAATAATCAAAGAATGTTTAAATTTTTTGCAGCGTTACCTGATCATTCATGCATATAATCAGTATAGGTGCTTTATGAAAGTTAGAAATGACCTTCACTGTTGTTAATTCAACTAAAATGCACAAGTTTTAGACATTCCACCTAGGTTTGGTATGATTTCACCTCTGGGGATATATCTCTTCCTCTCTTATTACAGACAGAGTCTAGAAAATTTGATTAAATCAAATATTTAAACTTTACCTGGTTAAGCAGGGTGGACTCAACTAGACCTCATGATCAAATCCAGATCTGTTGTCAGTACAGGACAGAAAATAACTATCTGTGGAAAAGGCATGGGATTTTAATCAATAGAATGGATCCAGAGGTCTGATAAACTATATTGTCTATAACTCCCCATTTATACCCCATTTGGTAACCCCTCTACTAACTTCATTTCCAAATCAGGTAAACCTAGCATATTTTTTCTCTAAACTATCTTGAGGAAGAGCTAACACAGAAAATGAGCTGAACCTGGCTGTTTATTCTGCTGTGAGACTTTCACATGAGCCAGTGATTTGTGACTATCTTTTGTCATTATAATGACAATTCTGCCCTTATTTACATCTTCACCTCTTCTTACAAGAGTTTAAAATAATTTAGATGAAATGCAGTAATTCTTTCCTAAAGTTGCTGGTGAGGAGGAACAAAATGTAAAGGTTTCAGACATAAGATGTGCATAAAAGGGAGTGAATGGGCAAAGAAGTAATAAAGTCCTTAAGACCTAAGGCCCAAGCTTAAGTTTACAAACTGTATTTCACTTAGAAAGGGGGAATAACCTCAGTTTAAAAAAACAAAAGAGAAAAAAAAACCCTCATGAGTGCTAAAGTCTGTTTAGAATCTTGTAAAAAAATTGCCCTTTGGACCTCCTCCAGTTTACCCATATTCCCACCCAAAATTGAACAGTTGCCCTTGACCACATATACTTGTTCCTGAGGATATTACGTTTGTTTTTTGAAAGTGTTTCAGCTCAAGCATGAAGAAAAATGCTGTGTAAATAAAAAATATTGCGAACAAACATCTCAGCATTTCTGATTTAAATTTTCTCACAGCCTTTTCATCTGTCAAAAGGCTTGATTTTTTTCCTCAGTTTTCTTTTTCATTTTGTGAGAAACATTATTTAAAATGTTCCATTACTGGAATTGCCATTGGGCAGTAAAGCTGTCTTTCAAGCTGCATCTTAATGACAAAATGAAATATGTCCTGCTAAAGTTAAAATAGTTTTATGCTAAAACATAACAAATGTTTGTTAAAGTTATCTTGTCTTTTAACATGTTAGTGTACAGCATCAGTTTTTGAAATTTCTATATCTCTGTTGAAGTCAGTTGAGAAATACAGGTTTATACTAAGGATATTCTCTGCTGTTCGAGAGAATGAAAAATCTTTCCACAGTCAAGGTAATTAATTTCAGATTTTATACAATTATATTAAACTTCCTAATACTTTATTTTCATCTAAGTCTGTGCCTTATTTATACAAACACGATCAATAAAAGTGAGGGCTTTTTATACCTGTTGCTTCTCAATACTTCCTTGAACTTTAGTTCCTAGGAACTTAACTGCGTAAATGAGAATAATCTTTTTTGTAACTGCTTTGCAACTTTTACTATTCAAGTGTTTTGTTGGCAAACACTTAAACAAAGTTGTGTTGAAAATTAAGCATATAAATTAAATAAAAAATGAATTTGCATTGAAAGTTCATTTTGTTGTGTTGGTTTTTTTTACTGTCTAACTGACACTGCTAAGAACAGAATGTATATCCTATAGATGCAGCATATAGAGATTTCTGTCTCATTATCATTCAAGCATTTGGCATAATCTGGGTTGGGGCTTTAAATCTTAAATCTTTACCTGGACTGATGTGAGGGCTTCAGAATCCAGGAGGAGTATAATACATCTCTGGGTCTTGAGGAATGTAATAAGCATACAAGAACCTTCATAACAGTATATTTAGTGAATACATCATGTATAACTTCTAAGGTGCAAAGTGTAAGCATCTCTAGGTAATATATTTGTCTCTGAATAGCCAGAGAGGTAATAAAATTATATTGTCATTAAAAATTGTATTTACATGTTTCTGTAACCTCTACATCATAGTTAAGATACAGTTACGGCTGAGGGCTAATTCCAACACTGACCTTTTATGACATTCTGCAAAGCTTACTGTCAGCACTACAAGCTGCAAAGTAATGGAAACAAAACCCAAAACAATTCCCAAACCCAGATCAGTTTCTAACCACATGTAAGTTCAGCCATGTTATGTGATAAAGTGATCCAGCACGTCTTTTGCATCTGTAATTAATTCCCATCATTCCCTACACAGCTTTTCTAACATGTGAACTAGTCGTACCCATATTTAAGAGGATATTTCTTCTTTTTCACTGTAGATTTGATACCTTGTTGGTACAAACAGGCAGAGACAAACTAATAGTCTCTCAGAACTATTTTCACACTCAGTTTATATGATTCCTCATTAAGACAGCATTCCCTCATTTTCACAAAAATCGCCTACGTTATATCAGTGTAGGGCACAAATGCAGATTTGTGCAATCCATTTAATTCACACTTTACCTATTGAATCTAACATGGTAAATAAATAAACCTTTTCCATTTGGAATAAACATGGTTGAATTTTTTTTCAGTGTGTTTACACTAGAGATTTAACTTTCCAAGCACTGCAAAAACATAGTTGTTTTTAAGTTAATTTGAATACAGCTGTGTGAAAAATGTAGAAAAGATTTTCAGATTTGACCTGTTTTTAAAAACACATTCTGAATCTCTGAAAGAAAAGTGGATTGCAATGAGTCAAATACAGACAGATGCATTGCCAAATATTTGAACTGAAATTTTTAGATTTCAGAGTACATGAGGTTCACTATTTTTCCACAGAAGACAATGTTGTATGCTGCAGAAAAGAGAAGACTCATAAAAGAAACACTGAAAGAGTAGCCAAGCTACTCCTGTAGCACATAGGCGGTAGCAAGAAGGTGGTTTGAACTTAGTTTTGATTTCTGAGGTGATTCAACAGGTTGTACCTGGTATGAATGGCACCTTTAAATACTCTGATTGATTCAGGTGAGCTGGGGCTGAATTTCAGGGGAAGGGGGAAGTTCATGGAGAGCAAGGTTGGATATATTAATATACGGAATTTCTCTCAACTACATTTTCATCACTGACTTAAACTGATGTTCTTGGAGTGAAGAAACATATGCTAAAGAAGAACTTGTCACGCAGGACATCTATAATTAAAGAAGATCTTCAATGACGGCATCTCACAACACCTCCATTAAGCTTTGTCATACTGCAAAAAGAACATGAGCCTCTGTGTAAAGAAAAGTTAAACAATTGTCAGCTGAAAGCAGATGAGGGTTTTATTGAATACCTGTATTACTAATGCATGAAGAGGTACCCATGCAGAGCACAGCAGATACAATCATTGCTTTTAATTGTTGTGCAATTTTTATTACTAATGGAACTACTAAACAAAAAGAGGGGGATAGATTTCCTTTACTGGTAGCCATAGCGTTATTTCAGGACAAACCTGTGACCCAGGTCACCTGGTACTAGCGTACAAGGATCACCTCCACATGAGACAGGTAGGATTACTGTCTTGAAGACAGCATAGATCAGGACACTCAAACCACACTAGCTGGGGTCACATAAAGGTTGAAGGATGCATAACCATTTCCAAATCTTCCCACGGGAAGGAATAAAATTATTTGACAAAGCAGTTACAAGGGAAAAGATAACATTTATTTATATAATTTCTGAAGGAATATATAACAGCAAAGAAAGAAATGCACGTTACTTTAATTAGTCTATGTTACCAATTTTCAACAAGCGTTATTGTAATATCTATACCTTTTATTGTTTAAGTTTGTACCATAGTGATTGTATCTTGAGTCATAGTCCAAATATCCAGATTACTGGAAAGTACTTTTCTAAAGTTTGTGTTCAGCAAAGGCTTGGGAAGACACACTGGCTGATCAGGAGGCCAGTATCTATTCTTGAATTTTTAAAGTTAAAAGCAAAAAAAAATCTGATTTTTTAAATCCTTGGGTTTTTTAATCTGATAATAGTTATTTTCATTCATAATAACTATTTTAATTTAAAAATGTACATGACTAGAGGTCTCCAGGCATTTTAGTGGACACAGCTATAAAATACTGCCAAAGTGTGTGTGTGGCAATAATTCTTCTAGAAGCTTCTAAGTTTGAAACAAGTAATAAAAATCTTATCAGCAGAAGTTTAAAGAAAAAAAAAAAATTATTCCTGCTTCTGAAAGATAACTTTGATTATTTAGTCTGTTTGAAATGAGGGTCATTAACTGTTCCACATAATGACATTTTTCTACTTTTCTTAAAATTGTTACATGGAATACTCAAACGGTTCAGCCTTGTGGATTTTTTAACTGTCCTAGCAGAACATACTACTACATATTGTGTTTCAGCTGTAAATTTGTACTTTTATTTTTTTAAATGATGGTATTAAGACAGTGAAAGGTAGATGACAAATAGGAGCCGGTATCAATATGATATTTATTTAATGTGCGTGTAAAATTGTTATTTTCTTTTTTTTTGAGATCAGGGTCCACACTGTTGCAAGTACCACTGAAACCATTACCTGCAAGGGTAGCCACAGCCAAAGGAGAAATCTACTGACTGAGTACTGGAGATTCCCACTTTGGGAACTTTGCTTTTCAGACCTTCAATCGATTCTTTCACTAATATGTTTATAAAATAACTTTTAAAATATTGGGCTTGAGCGCAATCCAGAACATGAATCTGCACATGCTGTCCAGCCAGAGGCTTTTTCATGAAAATACAAAGAGATCATAGCTCTTCGCTTGCAGGTACGGTTGAAACAATATCCCTTGGGAGTGAGAAGGGAGAAATAAGTGTTTTGTCGCCTCTATACTTGCATCTGGAAAACTGAGGTCAGAATATAGAGACCAGGCAAAGATCAAGATATATTTATTTGTTCATTCACTTATTTCTCTGAGCCAACAGCATTACAAAGGGCAGAAAACATACTTTAATTTATTGCTGGTTTTAATCTCTTCTATGTTTTTTTTATGGGCTCTTTTTCTCTGTCTGCTGCTGTTTCATTTACAGGTTTTCTCAAGAACCCTCATTTTCAAAGGGAAACCCACCTGGTTTCCATTTGATAGCCTCAAGTCCTGTGGTGTCAAAGAACTCATCTACTCCCATGCATACTACTTTGTATTTGTACATTAAGCATGACAAAACTCAAGCATGTCTCACTTTTCAGCAGTTAAATGGAGAAATCTTTTATTTTAAAAGGTGATATCACATACTTGAGGTAAATATTGTGAAAGTCAACATGAAGCAAAATCACAGAGATGCTAAGTATTTCAGCTTTCTCAGGGAACAAGAATATCTCCATTAGAAATGTACATGTCTCTTCAGCTTTCAAATACCATCAAAAAGAAGACATTCAAAAGGCCAATGATTAATCATAAATGGAGGCAAAGAAACAGGTAAGACATTAAATTCATTCAAAACATGAAGGTAGCAAAAGCATGAAGGCTTCTTCTTCACATATGGGGATTTGTAAAACCAGGCATAGGTGCTACAAGACTTAAAAGGTGTCCTGAATCGATTCAGAAGTTTGTCAATTTGATCTTAAGCCAAATGACTATCCAATGAAGAGTAACAGATGCACCTGATGACATAGCATTCCAGTTCAAGGACGTAGCAAAAATATCACTCTAGTTCTCCCCAGTGACAGACAAAACTATTGATTGCACATTTACAGCTCAAATGCTTTTTTTTCTCCTTTCTAGAATAACAACAGAATTTGAAGTGTATGAAGAGCTTGTGGGTTTGGCTTCAACTCAAGGCCAAACAAAGGGCTCTGACTTTCACTACAGTCTGCAGAAGCATTTATAAGCTGTGTATTTGGATTTGTGCAAACTTGTTGATCTTTCAAACTATAAAGCATTTTCAACAGCCATAGCACAGAATATTTCCTTTTGTTTTCTGATGGAAAAGTTTACAGGTACCAAAATCCATCTGAGAAAAGGTTAACTTGTAACTTGAATCCAGTTACGTCTTGTGCACTATGCACTGTGAACCTGAATCACTGATAATTGATCTACCAAACCCCATCACCAAAGAGAGCCAAATAATTTGGGTTACCTGAAGCATGTATTGTTTTTCTAGGCAGGAAAAAGACAAAAAGAGAAAAGAAAAAACCCAAAACAGTTCACATTTCTTTCATTTTGTTCACTGAATAAAGGATTTGTCAAACATGTAAAGAGAACACATTAGTTTGGTTTATATTTAGCTTAAAAATAATTAAAAAAAAAAAAGAAAAAGACCCAAAAGCTGACTATTTTGAAATGGCTTTTTAAAAAATTTATTTTCAGGTCTGTATCCAAACATTAATGTCTTTCCTACTTTTAGGTAAACTTTAAAAGAAATAATGCATTTTAGCCACTTTCCCTTTCTTATATTTCTTTTGATTTTCCTGGTAAGAAAGTGATATACACATGCAGAAAGAGTGAAAGTACTTTTCCTGCCCGTATTATTTCTTTTTTTCCTCTCTTTTCCACTTCACTTTTCCCAAAGGAGGGGAAAAATAAGGAAGAACTACTAAAACTAAAATGACTGCAGGACTTGTTCTTATTTTCAAAGTCATCATTATTAACTTGTTATTTATGTTTTCAGTTTGTATGACTAATATTAAAACAAAGGTTATGAAGTTTTTTATAGTAAAAATCACAAGAGAGGCAAACATCTATCAACCAGTTTCACTAAAAGATGAGAAACTGAGCAGAGTCAATGTCCATTGGAGAAGCTGGCTTTTAAAACAGAAACTGAGGAAATGAAAAAAGGCTGCCAGAGAAGACAAGTGGAAAGAGTTGGACATGAATGTCACTTGATTACCTAGGATTGTAGCTGGAGCTCGTGCAAGAGAAAGAGGGAGAAAGAAGGAGACTGCGTGTACTACATCTGGGAGAGGTACACCACAATGGGATGAGGCCTGTAGGGCTCATGAAAGCCAGTGTCCACACCATGCACATTTTGGAGGGGTTTACGTCAGACTAGCTCTAGTTTGTTGCCATGGACTGAACTCCCAATGGCAGCTGGAGTGCGTTTGGGGTGTTCACAGGGTAAATTTTCCTGGTGGTTTTTTTTTTTTTGCATCTGAAAGCAAACCAGGTTGTATATTCTGAGATGGCTATGGGATCTGAATCAATACATGTTAGCTGGGAAGGACCGGGAAACTTTTCTCAAAAGCACTTTGCTGATTCAAACCAAAAAGTTAATGTCTACTCAAGGAACAGCTACTTGAAGATGAGGAACTTAGGTAGATTGGGTGATTGTCTCCCATCCAGAATATAGAAGAACTGGTACTAAAATGATTTCTGCTTCTCTATTTCTAGCTAAACATTAAGCATATCCTTTAAATTTTCTTTTCTCTCTTTTTTGCCGAAGAACTTTGACTGTTACAGTTTGCCTTCAGAGGTGAACGAACTTGCAGTTAGAGAGTTATGCAGTTCAGAGAACAGTGTAAGTGGTGGTACTTCAAAGGGCAGCTTGTCCCTTGAAAAGGTAGACGTGCTCAATGTTTTTTTTTCTTTTCCTTTGTACCCTTCTGTGATCTCAATGGATCAGTATGTAATATGACATTAACTTTGGTTTTTCTTACTCCCTAAATGCTACCATTTGTGCAAATATTTTAATGTCTGTCATGCTGCAACTGAAATTCTTTCTTCTTCTGTGCACTGCAATGTTGATGAAAACCCACAACAAAACTACCATACACAGCAACACTGTCTATGAAGGATTATAACAAATTTAGAGTCCCCTTAAGATTTGATCCTATATTAAAAGAAGTCAAACAAGAGCGAAGCCTAGAGCTGTTGCTGCTGCCTAAGCTCAAAGTACACCTTCTGATGAGCACAGACCTTTTTATGGGGGGTCTTCTAGAAAGGAAAGAAAGCATGACACATTATGGATAAAATCTGCATTTTAAATTTCTATTTACAACTTTGGTACAGCAGCTACAGAAACACTGGAAATTTGGTAGCAAACAGACCAACAGGTCTGTTATAAAAAGTTCATGAATTACTGAAGGTGGGTAAAAATTTTTCTGAACTCCTGACTAAAATTATACGTGACTCATTATGTCTGTTGGTTTTTTGTTCATTTTTGTTCATTTCTTGTTAAATTATATTACATCATCAGTTCTCCCCTGTGTTGATCTTGAGCAAGTTCTGTGGGAGAACAGGTTTACCTGGCCAGCCCAGATAGAATGAGGTTATTTAATGCATCAAAATAGCTAGCAAATATTAGGATACAGTGGTTGATTTATGTTCTTGAACTTTCTGTGTATCTTCTTCTTTTCTAGTACAATATCATGATGGATTTCTTTCATTTTTTATTTCTGAATTTAGAATTTGGAAATAATTTGGAAAAAGGTATTTTTTTGTAAATGAACCTTAAGGGATTTTTTTTTTAAGTATAACTTATGTATATACGCTACAAAAGCAATCTATTTTGAAAACAAATTAAAGAAAAATACTTTTCATTTTTGCACATGAAAATATTAGTCACTCAACATTTTTTCTTGTAAAACTAATTGCATCTAGGATTCAAGAAGGAACCTTAATTTGTTATTTGTGGACATTCTGGTTTTTGACTTTGTAAAGTCAATGCTAAAACATAGATCATTGAACTATGTGGGAACTAGGATTGTTGTTTATTTTTTCTTATATGAAATACACACATATTTTAGATTCCCTGTGTTGTTTGTTTTCAACTAAAATAAGGTTCATTTGCTAGAGTAAATCAATTGCATTGCTGTTTCCAGTACTTGTTGTGAGAAATCTATTAAATAATGTTTTCTTTTTTTTTTAGACTAGAATGCACAGGTGTTCTCCATTTCTTCCTTCCCCTCTCTCTCCCTCCTACTCCTCCCTCCATTGCCTTTTATTCAATATTCCAAGGGTAAGGACAGTGATTAACAACCAGCATCTTGTCTGAGGTCTCATTTTCAAAAACAGCAGGTCAAAAAATCTGTTTTAGCTGGGCTGAGATATATGAAATTCTGGTCCCAGGTGTGGATTTTCAGGCCACAGAAAATGAATCCTGAGGGGGCACAGTATTTCTTAGGTGTATTTTGTATGCTACTGATTTCCACAACCCTTTCAAGCTCACTTATTTTCTACATTCAATAATATTTTCTCTTTATCCTAACTTCCTCTGTTTCCACTCCCACCTTAAAAAACAGTAGCATAAAAGTCTGAAATAAAAAAAAAAAAGGGCCTACCTCTAATACATACTTTCTCTTTCTAATATTGAACGGCCGCCTTAGGAATCTCAAAGCAATATTTTACCTTTTCATTTATGCATTGTTTATCTCATTTTCTGCAACACATATTTCCAGAATAATTTTATGGGATAAAATAACAGTGTGCCAGAATAAAATGGAGTAAACAGAGACTAAGTTCAGAGTTTTAAATACCTACTACACAAAACCATTATATTTTCTCATTGATTATTTCAGCAGTAATAATACTAGTAACGATAGCAACAATTTTTATTTTCATAGTCTAAGATCTTTTGCTATATAAAAAATTCCAATTAAACTTCCCATTGTTTTTCAAATAGTAATACTTCTTTTACAGCTGACTGGTTGCCTCCAAAGCCTTAGGATTCTTCTAAGTTGAGGGACCACTGGCCCACAAGTGTCTGTAGAAACACCTACTGCCATGGTGTTTTGAAAACCTCAAATAAACTACAATAAAAATTATAGGAGAGATAAAATATGCTTTAAAGTTGTGGTCATTTTCTTCCTTTGGCAAATATTAATTCAGAGCTAAAAAAAAAGAATATAATACATGCCTCTGAAAAAATATATCCTCACCAATATATTGCAGTTACGAAATGTAATGATTAATACACCAATTCTAGGCATGCATATAAGGAGCTAAATAAATGTAGACATCTTCTGTTTTCTTTTACTGAAATTGCTTGATCATAAACTGCCTAAGTGACTGGCCTGAACTATTTTGTGATGCTCATTTAACTTCCTGGATGAGTATTCTTCTGAGCACAAAATATTGGAACATAAGGATTATATTCCTGCTCCTTTCTAGAGGAACAGACAACTGGCTTCAAGGCATTCAAATTTTAAGTCACCAAGAGTCATTGCCTTTTGAAGCAGGACCTTAAAAAACAGCGCTCATTTCTCCCTCAGTACATGCACATAGTACTCTGATACATTTCATTTACTGTTTCAAAGGTACTCAGATTTTCCACCACTACAGTTAAAATAAAAAGATTTATGTGCCGTTACATGAATCTGATATCTGTGCAGATAAATACTTTCACTTCATTTGTAAGAGCACCTTAATCTGAAATACAAGGTCCTGAGAGGTCTCCAACATGGTCTTAAATCTATCAATATAGCCTGCCTATTCCTTTCCTAAAGTCATAAAAAGGTCACAGAATATTCTTCGTTATTTTGGGGCAAAGAATTTCTACAGGAACATTGAGTTTTATGATGTTCACAAGATCCTGTGAAGATTGTAATTGCAACTAGGCAGTATTTGCCATTCTACTGTGAAGAACCATTTGTGCTCTGCTGAGGCAGTTTGATGTGACATTGGCTCTGTCACCATAGTAAGGTGTAATGTGTCCTGGCACAAACCTAATTTTGGATCGAGAAATCTGTAGTATGTTATGGAAGCAATTTGGTTTTCACTGCTTTTATATATATATATATATATATATATATATATATTTTCTCCCTTTCAGGCTCTTCAACTGTTTGGTCTGCTTTCAAGTAAATAAACAAAAAATCCTACACTGTTATGCGGTATTTATAAACAGCATCAATATCCGGGCATTATATGCATCTGTGCTTACACAGAGCTGTTTTTGTCAGTTTCTGGGCCCAGCACAAGGGATGATGATTCAGTTTGACAACGGAATTTATTGAACTCCAGTTGTCGATACCACCGTAGGTATTTTTCTTCTGAGTTCTACAGGTTGCTGTGGAGCATGCGTCCACAGAAACAATAATAAAGTTTAGGAAGCTTCTTAACTGTTGCTTAATGCTATAGCTCTGGTGCATTCCATGATTTCTCCTTAGGGAGAACTACTATTTTTTGTGTTTGCACAGACATGAGATTCTGGTTTGAGAACTATTGTTTCTGATGCCCATCATGTATTCCTGTGCTGCTGACAGTTCATACCTTTTTTGTAAAAAAATATATGCTCTGCCAATGCACAATAAAGACACTATTTACATAAGGAGTGAGTATAGCTACTGAGACTTGCCTTCAGAAATGGGCAAAGAATAAGTGCTAGTGAGTGCATAACCACTAGCAATTCAGAGAGCTACTTGAAATTATTTTATGTTGACATGCCACTCTTTGTTGAAAGTTAAAACTAAATGGAAACAGATGAGTAGTGTTATGGTCTCCAAAGTCTCACCAGTTTCTCTGTTTAGATGTATCTCTTATTGGCTCCTTTTTTTGGAGCCAATACAGATGTAGCTGATGACTGAGAAGAGTCAGGAGTTCCAGTTAAGTTAGCCAGCTGCAACGGAGATTGATGGGCTTTAATAATATTGTCATCCATGAAAACTACTGATAATGCTCACACTGACTGCAGACTCCAGGCAGAGTTCTCCATGGCCATGAACCAAAATATATCAAAAATATTTACACCTTCACAAGAAACCTTATATCTGATGTGAGTTTAATGATGAATATTTGTTAATATAGAGATGGCCATAATCTCCAGCCATTCCTATTCCCAGAAAGCAGCACCAATATCATCAGAATTTCCAAAATGGAAGAAACAGTGAATGGATACTGTCATATAAGAAAATGCAATATACCTGTAACAGTAGCTTTAAAAATTATTCTTATCGTTCATTGACTATAGTGTTGGAATTTTTTATTTCTTGAAGGTTGTAAACTTGTGTTTGTTTCTTTGTTGTTGACTGTTGTTGGTTCTGAGGGGGAGAGGGGTTTTGGTTTTTTTAAATTTATTTATTCATTTGTTGTCTGAATAGAGGGAGATTTGGGATAAATCTGGATACTTTTATTGGGTATTTTTCACATTTTGGGGGAAGACATGGAAGGTGAAGCGAACAAAACTTGTAGCTGCTTGTTTAAAGTATTCATAACTGAATGTGAGATAACATGAGCAAAGGTATCTTTTGGCATCTCAGTTAATAGTTCAGCCTGCACTAATATGACAACGTAATAACATATTGTCTTTGTACAATGTAAGTCTCTTAATGTGCAGCTTCTGGTAATTAGAATATCAACACGTAGAAACATGAATGGATTACACACAGCCTAGCAGATCTGAAAACAAAACAAGTTTTTAAGAATTAATAGTAAAATTATCACAATAAAATTACATTTTCATACTATTATCATGTTACTATGATGTATACAATGGCAGCGTGCCTATGAATAAGCAACATAAATTTATTTGTCTTGAATTGGACTGTGTATTTCATATGCACAGATTTCCTGGGAAAAATACATCTTACAGTTTGTAAGCTTTTTGTATGTTATGCTGTAAGAAATAAATTTTCTTATGTCATTCCGCCTACTTCAGAAGGCAAAGTTAGATGTATGCTAGGCTATGTTACCACATTTCCCAGTGGTATGCACTACTCTCAGTATAAACGACTATTTGCAAGTGGTCACAGGATTAGTCATGATCCAATATTTGGAGGGGGGGGAACATTTATGTTTCTGACACATACCTGCCTGAATGTCCAAATGCATAAACTTAACTATCCCATACACTTAACTTTCAACTGCAAGTTGAAATATTGTTGTTTAAACATCACTGAAACTTTGATACAGCTGCTAAGATGATTGGGAGGTGATTTATATCTCTCTCTTAACTTGATCATTGTTCACCACGTGTATACTCTAAATTGTGCAGCCTCCACCAATATTAAGAAAACCAATTTCCTGCTTCTGTCTTCAGTAGTCTTTTTGGCAAAATACCTACTAAGTACTTTAAGCACATGTTGCAATTGTTTCTATTCTCTGTACAATAGAATATGTTAATATTTATTAATATCAATGTTAATTTCAACTATAATTTTCCAGAATTCCAATTTTTGCTTTCTGAAATAAATCAAGCAAGAAGAGAAGGTGAGTTTTATAACAGGACATAGACTGTGTCTCCTTTGCAATAGCCTGTTTCCAAAACTGTAGTTGCCCTTGCCAGGAATCAGATATTTTAGCAGCATGAGAAAAACAAAGCTAAAACATAGTCATACAAGTTTCATAGCTATGTACACCATCTATTTTTCTCTAGATAACTAATACCGACTACTGGTAAATTAATGTCTTTCAAAGGTTCCAGGGGAGAGAGGTTACTACTCTTTTGCTCTTTAGTGGGACCACTTAAGCGAGCTGTTGAAAACCCAGTACAGATAATGGATTCTAACGTCACACAAGTTGAGAGGAAAGGACTGTGCAATTTACACATTTTGCTCTAGTGGTAATATTGATTCTGTCCTATAAACCATCTTGTCCCCACATAAGACAAACAAAAAAAACTGTTTGAACTGAAACACACCAACCTGTCCAAAGCATCTGTTTTCTGGACGAAAGAGGGAAAAAAAAAACCTAACAACCTAGAAAAGCAAGGAGGGACATAGCTTTCTTTTTGCTCTGATAATGGTCCCATCTGTGAAAATAAAGGGTGTGAAAATCATCAAAAGCATCCAAGAACTTTTGCAAGGTGGACAGAGAAATATGCTTTCATTCTGATAACCTTGAACTTTCAGAAAGACAAAATAGAGAAGGAACTAGATGGTGGGAAATGTGAAAATAGTGAGAGGACACTGGTTTAATCCCAGCTGGCAACTAAGCCCCACACAGCCGCTCACTCACTCCCCTGCCAGTGGGGTGGGGGAGAGAATCAGAAGGGTAAAATTGGGAAATTCATGGGTTGAGATAAAGACAGTTTAACAGGTACAGCACAAGCCGGGCACACAAGCAAATCAAACCAAGGAATTCATTCAGAACTTCCCATGGGCAGGCAGGTGTTCAGCCATCTCCAGGAAAGCAGGGTTCCAGTACATGCAACAGTTACTTGGGAAGACAAATGCCATCACTCGAAACTCAGATTTTCATGCTAAGCATGACATCATATGGTATGGAATATCCCTTTGGTGAGTTGGGGTCAGCTGTTCCAGCTGTGCCCCCTCCCAGCTTCTTGTGCCCCCCCAGCCTGCTCGCTGGTGGGGTGGGTGAGGAGCAGAAAAGCTTTGACCCTGTGTAAGCCCTGCTCAGCAGTAACAAACACATCCCTGCATTGTCAACACTGTTTCCAGCACAAATCCAAAACACAGCCCTGTACTAGGTACTATGAAGAAAATTAGCTGGATGCCAACAAAACCAGCATAGACAGATCTACAAATGTGCATGAGAAATGTCTTCTGGATAAAGGTATTATTTCTATTTTGAGTAGCACTGGAGGAAGGCAAGCCTTATTCTCAGCCATATTAACATAAACTTTGTCAGCAAACTTGTCAAAATTAAATAAACAAAGGTGATGTAAAACTCTGACTTCTGGAAAACAGCAAGAAGGAATAATAAAACACTTCTACGTGCCTTAAAAATTGGAATGAGAAGCAGCCTACACAGTTTCATTAAGAGCAAATCATGTCAAACTAATCTAATTTCTTTGTATGAAAAGTTAACAGGACTTGTGGATGAGGGGAAGTATGTCACAGATAGTGACTTTAGTAAGGCTTTTGACATTGTTGCACATGACATTTTTGTAAGTAAGCCATGGAAATATAAACTGGATGTTACTGCTGTTTGTTGAGTATAACTGGTTGGAAAACCACACAGAGAATAATTATCAGTGGCTCACTGTCAAACTGGAGAGATTTATCAAATTGGGCTCTTCAGGAGCCTGTCTTTAATTTAATATGATTCAATATTTTCATTACAATGTTGGATGATAGCACAGAGAGTAAGCCTATTAAATCTACAGATGACACTGAACTGGGACAGATGCAAAGACATTGGAGGACAGGATTAGAATTTGAAATGATCTTGTCGAGTAGGAGGAAAAAAGCCACATGTAAACCAATAAGGGCAAATGCAAAACCCTATACTTAGAACAATGAACTAAAAAAATCATAATGGGGAATATCTGGGTGAACAGCAGTATTGTCTCTGTCAGACCTCTTTCCATTTAAACAGGAAAATTACCTTTGTCTAAGTACTGCTGCTCTTCACCACTTCAGTATCCAATGAGACCGATCTGGCTTGCCCCAAACTTCCATTGTTAATTTCCTTGTTTTTGTGACAAAGTGCTTTGGAACAAGTTCCATGACCCAGAGATTTTATCATTTCTTCTTCTGTCTCATATGCTATACTCCTCACCAAACAAGACTGCCTCTGAATCTTTACAGAATATTCCCTTGTTCCTACAGTCTTTGACTTCGATTCACCAAGGGGAGATCATGCGTGACCAACCTGACAGCCTTCTATGATGGCGTGACTGCCTGGGTGGATGAAGGGAGAGCAGTGGATGCTGTTTACCTCGACTTCAGTAAGGCGTTCGGCAGTGTCTCCCATAGCCTCCTCATAGGTAAGCTCAGGAAGTGTGGGTTAGATGAGTGGGCAGTGAGGTGGATTGAGAACTGGCTGAATGGCAGAGCTCAGAGGGTCATGATCGATGGTG
Source organism: Phalacrocorax carbo (assembly GCF_963921805.1). Classification (NCBI taxonomy): domain Eukaryota; kingdom Metazoa; phylum Chordata; class Aves; order Suliformes; family Phalacrocoracidae; genus Phalacrocorax; species Phalacrocorax carbo. The sequence goes on along the minus strand of NC_087514.1, from coordinate 70,299,242 downwards.
CAGAGTCTGGATGGAGGCCTGTCACTAGCGGTGTTCCCCAGGGGTCTGTGCTAGGTCCAGTCCTGTTCAACATATTCGTTGATGACCTGGATGATGGGATAGAGTGCACCCTCAGCAAGTTTGCTGATAATATAAATCTGGGAGGAGTCGCTGATACACCAGAAAGCTGTGCTGCCATCCAGCGAGACCTGGACAGGCTGGAGAGCTGGGACAAAGGGAACCTCATGAAATTCAACAAAAGCAAGTGTAGGGTCCTGCACCTGGGGAGGAACAACCCCAAGCACCTGAACGGGTTTGGTTGGGGGTTGACCTGCTGGAAAGCAGCTCTGCTGAGAAGGACCTGGGAGTACTGGTAGGCAGCAGGGTGACAATGAGCCAGCACTGTGCCCTTGTGGCCAAGAAGGCCAACGGTATCGTGGGGTGCATTAAAAGGAGCATGGCCAGCAGATTGAGAGAGGTTATCCTCTCCCTCTACTCTGTTCTACCCTCACCTCTACTCGACATGGGGAAATTAGCTTAATTTATTACCAATCAGATCGGAGTAGGGTAATGAGAAATAAAACCAAGTCTTAAAACACTTTCCCCTACCCCTCCCTTCTTCCCAGGCTTAACTTTACTCCTGATTTTCTCTACCTCCTCCCCTGCAGTGGTGAAGGGGGACAGGGAATGGGGGTTGTGGTCAGTTCATCACAGCTTGTCTCCGCTGCTCCTTCCTCTTCAGAGAGATGACTTCTCACACTCTTCCTCTGCTCCAGTGTCCTTGACAAACTTCTCCAACATAGGTTGTTCCCACAGGTTACAGTTCTTCACTAACTGCTCCAGCATGGGATGCAGTCCTTCAGGAAAAGACTGCTCCAGCCTGGGTCCCCAGTAGAGTCACAGGTCCTGCCAGCAAACCTGCTCCAGCACCGACTTCCCATGGGGTCACAGCCTCCTTCAGGCATTTACCTGCTCCAGCGTGGAGTTCTCCATGGGCTGCAGGTGGATATCTGCTCCACTGTTAACCTCCATGGGCTGCAGGGTGACAGCCTGCCTCACCATGGTCTTCACCAAGGGCTACAGGGGAATTTCTGCTCCAGCTCGTGGAGAACCTCCTCCCCCTCCTCCTTTACTGACCTTGGTGTCTGCAGAGTTGTTCCTCTCTCTGGCTGCAGTTGTGCAGGTTTTTTTGTTCCCCCTTCTTAAGTGTGCTATCTCAGAGGCCCTACCACTGTTGCTGAGGGGGTCAGCCTTGGCCATCGGTGGGTCCACCTTGGAGCTGGCCAGTATAGGCTTTATGCAACATAGGGGTAGCTTTAGCAGCTCCTCACAAAAGCCACTGCTGTAGCCCCCCCGCCACCAAAACCTTGCCATGTAAACCCAATACAATGATACAAGGATGACACTGTTCTTTCTAAAGAATTGAATTGAGGAAGAATTTTTCTCTTTTATTTTGGGACTTTCTGTCAATATCAGTATCTGGACATGAATTAACTCCTGGACCTTCACCACCAACACACACCAAGATAAATCCACTCCAAAAGGCAAGTCTTTGTGCATTTGTAAGCCTTACTATACTGCAATATCACTGTAGAGCTTGGGTCCTATACAGCAGACTTCCCACAGTGAAATGCTTTTACTGCTTCTTCTTGTTCTGGATCATTCTAAACACTTGTTATGCAGACTTATGGGGGGAAAAATCTCAGTTTTGACTGAGAAATGTATGAATCACATCTCTTCCTTCTCACCACCAGACTCATCTGACATGGTTTCAAAGCACTATAAAATAACCTAAAAATAAGTAGAAGTTATGCAGCCATATTTAAAACAAACTCTACTTGATTATCCGCTGGTAAATGGCAAGTTTAGATGTCTCTGTGACTCATTTTAGGATACTTTTTAAGAGCACCTCAGGCCAAATATGATTATGAAACAACACTTTTAATCTTACAAATGGTTTTTAGCCCTACTTCTTCACAACCAAAAATAGAGAAATTATGCCCTTTCCCTTTTCATTGTACGTATTTCCTTTTGTGTCAGGAAAAAAGAGAGAAAATCATCTATGTATCCTGCATTATTGTTTATGAATTTGAGACTACAAATCTCACTTAATACTGTGGTAGGGGAATGAATATGCAACCCCTTAGATTGAAAGGGAGCTTCACATGAAGAAATCAACAAGCCGTCTCTCCCAAACACAGTGTTAATGCTACCACAGGGCATGACAGTCCCTGAGTCTGATCTTATTCCTTCCCTTATATTTTTACACTGAAGGTAAATTTCAGGTATGAGTCAAATCACAAGGACTTAAATGAATTAAGGAGTTAAATAAAATTGAAAATACAATAAAATATATAAAAATACATGTAACATACAAGACTAGTTCAAATGAAGTCTGCAGGATTAGTGATTTTAATGACAACATTTACAAATACTTGTATTTTACCGTTCATAATTATGAAGAAGTTATTAAGTTGTACATTTCTTCCTTTAGTATTTTTTCTCCACTACAAACTAATGAAGAGTATAGATATTTTGCCTGTCAGTGATTTCTACTGGATAGTATAGATCCATACTTAACAATAACTGCCTGAGATTTTTAGTTCCAAAATAATTTATAAGGTTAATTCTTTATATTTTTATTATTTTTTCATCAGACACACGTGTCTCATTTGTATGTAAAGTTGCTAAAGGGAAAACCTCCCACATCAACACCTTTATGAAAAATATTCTCACTCAGATAGCTCAGCTGGAACGACTGAAATCAAACTGAATACCTTAACTAGCATGAACATGTTCATTTAAATCAGTAACTGTGTGTTCCTTATACAAAATCAAAAGTGGAGTAGTATTATTACATTGCATAGGTGGAAACAAATTTGTTAAACATGAGGAGTTTTTAATGTTGAGGATAAAAAAAAAAAGTATAGGACTACAAAGCATGTTTATGCCAATTCTTAGTTAAATAAGATTCACTTCAGCTAGAATCTACAACTCACTGTTTTGGATATATATCCCCTCATATTCTGTGAAAATGGTGGAAATCAGCTACTAATCATGTGTTAAAATCTGTACTTAAACACATCTGTTTGACACATTTTGAAATTCTAAGTTTTACTTCCTGATCATTTTAGAAAAGGAATTAAAATTAATTGTACAAGCTATGTCTCTGCAAAGATGTAATATGCGCGTTAAAAAATGAAAAGCATTGACAAAGCAGGTGAAAACATGTTTTAATAAACGTGTCTTGAAAACTGGTAAATGGTGGAAGATCTTGCCAAATATTGAAGGTTTTCAGAGCAGCTTTTTAAAACATAAAAGCTAAACCAACCAGCCACGCACGTTTCATATAGACCTGGTTCTTACCATAAAAACTTTCAGAGTTTAGGATGTTTGCTGCTAACAGACTGTTTTCACAATAAATGATGTGTTCTTATAGAAAGTAATTCATTTGAATGTTGCTGGCTTCTCAGGCTCAAAAGCAGCAAAAACAAAGCCCGATGAGTACTGTGATGTTATGAATCATAGACAGCAGAAATAACCTTTTTACAGTACCATCTACCTTGGATTCTCAAGATTACTAGGAACATTAATTGATAAGGTTGTGCATGTTTTGCTATTTCTTTTTGTATTACAGACAGCAGAGATTAAGTAACCTGAAGGCATTATAGAATTTTGCTAGGAAAATAACAACGGAAGAAAAAGTGTGCATTGAAATTAAGCACATTTTCGCTTTTTCTTGATAGGGTCCAAAATATGCTTTAGAGTCAATGTCTCTGCTGCCACCCCTTATTGCACAAAGCAGGCTCAGAGCACACAAACTGGACTTATTTCAAATGAAACCAGTTTGGAATATTCACTCCAAGAACACACCTAATATCCTCCAGCTACCAATAGGTGTCCAGTCCAGGAGACAGACTACAGACTGTCTGAAGTATCCCTCCCCTCCCAAGAACATCTATATAACATGGACCCTGGGTTCCGGGCACTAATTGTTTCATACCACAGGTCCTTTCCTATTGTGGTGCACGGCTTGGTAATATAGTCCTAGAGTCATCTATCATAATTGACAAAACTGCTTCAGGCTATGGGATTTTGAAATCCAACTACTAAGTTCAAGACACCACAGAGTTACTTATTAGTGTAGCCCTCCTATGCAACTGAAGCCTTTGAGACTCATATTGCTGGTGACTTTGTTCCCAGAGGAGGACATATATAAAACCAGCAAGTCCTGACGCCATGTGCTCATTATGTTCATGGTAAAACAACTTCAGCAATAGAGAACTTAATCTTCAATAGCCGTTTATTTGCTGAGTAGTATACTCTACTTGTATGAGAAAAACATCAGTTTAGGTTCCTGCTTCAAATCAGGGAGAGTGATGGTTAAAAGGTAGGTCTTCCAGTATGTAAATTTATCTTTTAGGACACCCCACAAACAATTTCTTCAGTATCAACTGTTATATTCGCTCTACTCCAGTCAAAACCACAGACAAAAAGTGTGAGGCAGCTCAGCTGTAAATGGAAACTGAGCTGGGACAAAATGGTGCTGTCTACTTCAAGAAGGTAGAATATGTTGACTGAAGATACTTCAAGAAAACAAAATATCCTACAAAGAATTTGTAATAAGTCATGTGATTGCTTCAATATTTGTATTATTTGCAATATTAATTTTCTAACAACATTTTTGTCATTATTCTTGATTAGCTCTAACTAGGCAGACAGAAAAAGATGTTTTAAAAAGAAAACTATCTCCAATGAAAGGCAAGGAGAAAAGCAGCTGTGATCTTCCCTGGCTTGCTCAATGACACAGCAAATCATTTGTGCAAATGAGAAGAGAGACCATATTTTCAGAGCCATAAGCCTGCAGATTTAATCAAAAAGCTATTTTTATTCTCTATTTAAGTATAATTATCATTGGTTATGGAAAAACACTTTACCAAAATAGTTTGGGGAGTAATCAGTAAGGAAGAAAAGAAACTTGTAGTTAGTTTCTAAATTAATAAAAGGAAAAGTTTAATATATATGCTTGGAAAATATCTAGCACAGTTAAACAAGATCCATGTGAAATATATCCAACCGTCAAAAAATGAAGGCAATTAGCAGCAATTATAGAGCTTCTTCCCCAAAACTATGTATTGTAAATCCTTTTAATCAGGGAAAGCACCAATAACATCAAGCCATTGTGTGTCTGAACAGGAAGCCTACTATGTAAGAACACTTTGCTCTTAATTAACTTTTGGATACCACTTTCTGCAGATTACTATCGGCAGAGGTGCTGCATAGAGGAAACTATGTATTTTAGATTCCTATTAAAGGATTAATTGTATTTTTAAGTGCAATATGGTAATGAGACGTAATGGTTGTTTGCTGGAGGTATACTGTACTTAATAGGTTGGTGGATTAAACAGTCCTTGCATTAAAATGAATTATTGTATTTGTCATAAATACCTTTGAGGATAAATTTGCTTTCAACTGCTGGAGGAATTCTTTGATACAAAACATGAAGGATTACATGAAGGTGACAGGAGAGGTAGTCTGCATCTGTCAGGTGTGCTCCTGATCACAGGCCAAGAAAATTTACAAAGTAACCTGGGGCACATTACATTTAGAAACCGAGCCCTGTTATCAAAAATCAAAGAATCCGATGCAGCTGAATGTTTTGTATTTGGAAGCGAGAAGGAAAGAAGTAATGCATTTGGAATTTATTGTGTCTCTGTACTCGCTGCACTTTTTTTACTGGGCTCAGTAACCCCTCAGTTAGAGGGCAACTGTGTTTATAACAATATCTGCTCCTGTAATGTAAAAATGAAGCTGCAAAAGTTAAGTTCTCAGTTTTTTAACACAAGTTCCAAGCTGCGACCACAAGGGCAATTTAAGGAGAAAAAAAACCAAAACAAAACAAAACAAGAAAAAAACCTGAAGGACCTATCCGGAATGAATACTTTTCATCTGCTGCTTCAAGACTGGGTACTTTCATATGAATTTTTTTTCATGGGAATTTTGCAATAATCAGTTCTAACCCCACCCACCCTTTCATGTTGGATATGGTTGGTAATTGTGCAAGAGCATGGGTGGGGGGAAAATTGCTACTGCGATTTTGGAGTAATTTAGTTTCTAGAGACTGAAGGCTTTCTTTTTTAGCAAGTGTATAATCTAGAGTAAGCCTTTTCCTATAAAAGTTGTAGCCTTCATGTACTTCCTTTCAACTATACTGCAGGTACTGGGAGTTAACATTGCTGTAGAGCAAAGGAGGGAGACAGCAGGGTTAAAAGGGGGGCTTAGGTTTGATTTGGTTGAATGGGGAGGACTGCACAAGAGGACAACCATATTATGTGGTGAGTTTGCACGCAAACCAGTATAATGCCAAGGAAAGGGAGAAGGGGATAAATGAACTTTAAAAGAACCCGTAAGAAGGAAGAAAAACAACAGCTTTTTGTCATAAACTGTGATTAAGGTTGGAACCATAGAGAAGGAAATATAAAAGCCCATAATGCAAGAGAAAAGATGTTTAGATACTGATAGAAGATAAGAAAATATTATTCACAGTTATATAAAACATATGCAAACAGACTTGTGAACAGTATTATTAAACTTAATTTAGGTTTGAATACCAGTGTACCACTTGTAGGGTCAGTTTTCAAAATAATTTTTCAGTGGTCCTCTAGGTATTGAAAGTAGCCAAGACAGTCTTTTTAGTGTTCCCGGATGAAGAGAACTTGAGGAGGAATGCTATTGGAGCGAGTACGGATTTAGAAGAGTGACACTGATCCCATGACTTTCTGCCTGCAATAAATCTTTCCTCCATAGACCTTAGACACTTACTTCCCTGTTTCAAGTGATCCTTCAGCCCTCACACTTCATGACAGGGGTCTTTTTTGGCAAAAAACCTTAAGCTTCCCTAAAGTATGATTAGACTTGAAAAACATCAAGAGAACTACAGTTCTCTTTATTTATTTATTTATTTGATGGCATCTTAAGGTCCTATTAATGCTGAAATTAGCTTTTCAAAGAAAACACAGTGTGAGGCCCAAACAAAAATTTTAAAAGCTCTTGATGAATGAAGTTATCAATTTTTTTTTTTTACCAAAAGTTCTAGATCTCTGTTAGATGGAAGTATACAAGATCATGCAAGTGTTTTTTACTTGTCAGCTTCTCCCAGGATTTTTCCAATGAGGTTGGGAAAAACATTAAACTGTAAAAATTCTATTTTGTTACATTGCTATGTTAAAAGTTCTACAGCTGTTTCTCTTCAACATATACACATAAAATGCTACCATGGTCCAAGATGTAATTTATGTATTATTGTTGTCTTGCACAGATATTACTAGAATTGTGGTTTTATACTATATGATGTTAATTAAAACTTAGTGTTACATATATGAAGGCCACTAGAACCAAACTTTTAAAAATTCAAATGGAAAAGCAGCTAAAGTGATAACAAGTCAGCCTAATATACACTAAGTGCAAATAAGAGCTTATGACTCTATGGTTTAAAAAATGTAGGAATCAATAAAACATTGATTCTGAAAGATCTAGAAGTAGAATTTGTTTTCTGAACAGGTTAGACCACGTGCCAGGGTAAGTGTTAAGTCTGTTCCTCAGTCTGACTATCATTTGTCATCTGAAGTGTTTGCAAAGGAAAGAAAGTCTAAGGTAATCAAAAGAAAAGGCCAAAATTATTTTTATTGACAGTCAAGGTCAGCCTGCCAGTGCAAGTCAGTTTTTCAGACTCTTAAGCCAGTGAGTCAAATAAAGAGAAGTGAGTCTGCTAAGATGGCTATTCCTGGAACCAATTAAAGACAATTCTGAGGTTCTTTCAACTTATCCCATTATAACCTTCAGTAAACCACCACCTAATTTTTTTTATTATAATTATTTGTGTAAATGCTAGCTCATAGACAATTAGCATTCTCTGTAGGAACTCACATGAAATACTGGACTGGTTTTGTAGAAAAGCATTGCATAAATGTTAAATGGCTTTAGGGATAAATGAACTTTAAACAGTATGGTTTTCTGAATCAATTCAGCAAGCCATAAAATCCCAACTAGCTAGTTTTGAAAATAGCATGTCTGGCTTGTGATTTTTAGTGGCTTGAGAGTGGAGCTAGTTGTAAATCTGATTATACTGAGAACTTATTTGCAGTCTTCGAAATTAAATAATTACATTGGTCTGCAAAGTTGGGGGTGCTTTGATACAGTTTCAGCACTTAAATATATTTACCTGTTTCAAATTCTTCATATTCTCCCTAGTAATCACAATTCCTCTGTGCATCAGCTGAATAGATGCACAGTTCTAAGTTTTAGGACATTCGTTTTCTCCTTTTTATTCACATGGTCTATGGGATGTCCTCAGGATTTTTTTAACATTTTTCACTATCAGCAGAGAACACTTCCTCTTAGCCCATCGATATTTTGATGCCTTTTCTTCATTAGACATCAAACATTGCTTATTATTGATCTTCATTAGGATGGCTGACTGATTTGGAAAGAATCCCCAGAACAAGTCATAGTTCAGTTGAGGAAATTATTTACCTTTTCATCTTAGTTGGTCTAAAGCTTTACAGAGACAAATCGGTTCTAATACCAGAGATACAGAGGTATGACCTCCCAACAGACATATGGACATTTACCCATTTTGCCCTATATCCTGTCTCTGACAATGATAAACAAGACAACAGAGATATTTGAGTTGGTTCACACATCCAGCATCCCTTAATCTGTGGCTGAGGGACATTTTTGCTGATTGCCAGTTTGCCTGTATGGAAATCAGATGTCCATACATACCCTTCTGCAGAATGATTGGAAGATCCCTGCATTCTCTGTTGGAGTTATTTTTAAGGACTGGTCTCAACCTTGACACCTTCTTTTCTTGTAATGGTCAGTTCAGCCTAAGAATTAGATAGTTCACATCAGTGGCTTTCATGTTTAAAAACCAAGTTCCTTTTGAACTCTTTAATTAATCCAGCTTGTGCCAGTAATGTTTTATTTTCATATAACCAGTTTGCTCTAAAAACTCTTTCACCACCTTTTCATTCTGAAATTTCTCCAGTTCATCTCCTAAAAAAAATAAATAAATTAATACATGGATATAGGAAATTCCCTGCATTACATCTTAGTGAATGTCAATGCAGATGACTTAACTTTTATGCTGTAGTCTTATTGTTCTAAAGAAAGTCAGAGCTCAGTCCAGGTGATTCTCTGCCTCTTCAGTTCCACAGGCCTTAAGGAAAGTAAAGTCAAGTCGATACTGATGCAAATGTAATCGTCAGAATTCTTCCCTATACTACTGTGTTCCCTATCATTGGAAATATATTTTTCCCGTTAATTCTTCCATATCATTACACAGAGGATATCATCTGTTCTTATGCATATCCTAGAACTGTAACAAACAGCATGAATCTGATTCAGACTATAACATGCAGCCTACATTCAGTTTAAAATGTAAATATTTAGAATTGTGAAATTAATTTCACCTCAGGTGAGCTCTCTGTGGACGAGCAATTGCAAAGAGAAAAACAGTCTGGACTTGCGGTTTAACTGTGGCTCTTCAAGATGTGAAGACCACACAGATTACACAACACACTGGTACTAACTAGGATTCTGTCTCTGGCATTGGGGGACGGAGCGGGCTGGTGAAGGTAAAGAGTGGACACTGTGTAGCCCTGGCTATGGGAATAACAGGTGTGGCAACTTGGAAGACTTAACGATCAAAGTGCAGCCATACGGATTCTGTCACTCAAAGTGAATGCGATTTCTTGTGAGGATTCTTGTGTATCAAGGATGCCAAGAGTGGAGGTGCTTAACTTAGTCTTTTTCACAGACCTTCACCTCTAGTTGGTGAGTTAAACCCAATCCACGTCTATAAATATCAGAGCTCTAATTGACCAATGAGGTAGAGAATAATATCGAGTAAGAGGTAGTTCTCAAGAAAAAATGCATGTATTGAGTAATTATTTAAATCTGGCATCCCCTTTACAAAGGAGAGGAGAAAATCCAAACAAGTACAAATTTGTCTGCTGCAAAATACTGCTGTGAATGGTGACAAAAACCGAATACATGTGACATATACACACACTTCTAAGAACAGCTTATGTTTATGTATTTTATGTATGATATGTATAAACACTAGTACTCGTGCAATCAGGTTATTATAGAAGTCCTTAAAATATGTCCCCTTTCTTCCAGTGCAGAACTTCATACTGAGGCCACTATTTTTCCAAGTATTAGAAAAAAATTCTCTTATACCAAAAAGCAGAGAAGCTGAAAGTCTGTGATGCTGGCTCATAATTTGAAAAGGAGCTAACAAGACCCAAAAATGTCCTAACAACCAGCTACAGAAAAAGCCACAGTAGGACATAGAAGTATTTTTTGAAACAGCTGTATTTTCTGAGTTCTTGAACCCTGTTGCCTGTGCTGCTTCATTTCATCTCCCTGGTATGTATTCTGATAGTATACCTTACATAGTCACTGGCAAAATTTTAAAATAGTGCTTATTTAATAGCAGCTATTCAGTGTTTTGTTATGTGCACCCATTGTTTAAGGGATACTTATAATCGTATTTACAGTATTTAACTGAAACTAGAGTCTTTTACCAGTGAGAGAGAGTAACATCAGCCTGCGGTTGAACTTTTCTGGGCTGAAGTCACCCTGAGTTCTTTTTGCTTGTCCATACTGCTAAATGGGTGCAGTATAGAGGCCATACAGAAAGCACATGCATTGTCTAGAAGTGTGTGACACATCAAATTCTGACAGAGCCCGCGGCTGATCAGCAGCCTCACAGGGTAATACACAAGACTACTATGCAATTGTTGTGTGCCAGCAAATAAGAATTTTGGCCTTATTTTATAATATATAGAAGTGCTTTACTATCACGGCACTGGGAACTTATCACAGCATTGGCACCTGTCACTAAAGGCCATTGAAATATTTATGCTGAAGTGACCGATGTATTGATCAGACGTGGTTCAGAGGGAGAATGTGCTACCACCTAAGCAATACTTAGACATTGAAATAAACTGCATTTCACCAATGAAGGGGGGAGAGCGTTTTAAAACAAATTAAAAAAGAGACAAAGAAGCAAACAGACAAACAAACAAAAACAACCCTAACACTTGCTACTCTATTTTCAAAATAAACTGTCCAATAATTAAGTTTGAAGGGAAGATTTCCTTAACAATACCTACCTGCAATTTGTTAAAAAGACATGAATAATTAAGATGACAATGAAATATTTCACTTCTAGACAAATTAAATATTTTGTTTGAGACAAAACATATATATCACTTCCCATCTTTATGTTCCCGTGAGAAAAATGAGAGAAAATCATTACAGGTTGGTCCAAAATTGATTTTTTCCACAATTTTTCAGGTCAGCCAATGAAGTGAAAAATCAATTCTTCACACAGCCTTAACTCTAGCCCTTCTTGAATATAGAATTATTACTTTCCTCATGAGCATTTTCCATGGCATTCCTCACTGCATAAATTAATTTATCTTAATTTGGCATAGATTAATTAATTTATCTTCACAATAGTTTTGTAAAAGAACTGGGATTGCTATTTTGATTTCACACAAGAGAAGTTGAGCTATAGTTAGATTAGAGGGCAAAACCTGCACTTTTGGGTGCTCCCCACAACTACAATCTAACTTAGCAGAGTAGTTAGCTGGTGCATAAAATACAGACCTCACAGTATAGATAGTCTAAATGGTCAAAGCACAATTCCCACAGTCATCAGCTTCCTCTATGCTTCCATAGTACTTTTGTGAACCAGATTGCAGGGTTTCATACTGGATACCAGAGACAGGAATACAGTCAGGTGTTAACTGTGAAAAATTTACTTTAGAGGACCATCACACAGGAACCAGTTCAGAAACACAACAGAGTTAGAAATACTTAATAATAATAAAATAAATGAACATATTCCCTCTAACAGTAAAACTTTCATACAGTGTTGAATTCTGCCATATTCCAGTAGAAATGAGGCTACAATACTACACTACTGTGCTGCAAGCTATCAAAAGCTGCTGCCAGAAATAAAAGACTACACAATAGGGAATATAGAATGAGACGATGCATCTTTAGATCCTGAAGACTACAAGAATAAGGTCCAATAACATGTTTGAAAATCTATCTGTACCCAGATATGACTGACATTCCACTGGCAGTAATGCAGCTTCAGAGAGATGACAAAAATGGCCTATATTTTTCATCTCCATTCACATTTTTTGAATAATGGTGTGGCATATTACCTGTGATACAAAAAAGCCACCCACTTAAAATCATATGGGCAAAAATCCTGTATCTTTGTATCACACCATTAAAATGAAACTAAACTTTGTGATTTGTCTGCCTGAACATCTTCCTTAAGTCTCATTACAGGGCAAAGTAAAGTGATTTTCATTTCTGAGATGTGATTAAACTCACATTTATGTGCTGATTGAGGTTTAGAATCTTTTATTGGGAAAAAATATAGACTTCAGAGCCAGCAGTCTAGTGCTACAGTACGACACTCTGTGAGAACATTAAATTTAATCCTTTCTTCAGACTCACTCCAGGGGTGATTTCAATTAAATTTGTTCAAAATTTATCAGTTTCCTGCATGTAGGCATAAATGATTCAAAGGTACTTGCATATTCACTGAGAAGAATGTATTGAAGGGTACACATTATTGTTATAACTTTTCACAGTTTTTTTCATAAATTTACTTAATAGGAGCTTCTATTATTCAAAGCTCTTGCCCTCTGCATTAAACATTCTTGGTGTTCATTTGGAAATAAAGTCTACTTTTCTATGCAAATTTCCAAAATATTCCTTAGCCATCAAAACTGCCCTTTTCTTTGGCATGCTGGTACACCTATTTCCTAGAGGAAACATAGCAACATTTAGCTTACTAATGACTTAGAAAGACGTTTTCTGCCTGCTGCTGTGGAACATGACATTGTTGATTCTGACGTAGTTTTCAGGAGACATGATAGAGTCTGTGCATGGAATTCATCATAATTTCTCTATTTTCTCAATTATCATCATGGGAGGTGTGCTTTTACACTAAACAAATACATTAGTGGTGAGAAGACAAACAAGTAAAAGGGCACAAGCATCTCAGAGATAGCATTAGATAAGGGAGTAAGCACTTAGTTCACAATAAACGTGTTTGCTCTTATCTATCTACAAGAACCTATTAGACATCTTTGTGCCCTGAAGAATTTATCTACAGGAACCCATTGGGCAGGATATTTGCTTCTAAATGTGTATCTATACCTGAAAGGACTGCTTGTATACTTACCTATATGCCTGTTTAGGGATGGCAACTTCATATATTTCACACTTACATGTCTTTCAAAGAGTGTGTTAAATTTACCTTTCATTTCATAGCTTCTCATGTCTGCCAAACAGAAAAAGCAGAAAGGACACTAAGTAATCATTATATGCAATTTTCTGAGTAAATACCTCCTGCAGATTATGTAGGATAATTGTTTTAACAGGCAGGAGAAAAAGACCATCAAGTTGGTAGAAAATACACATTACTTCCAAAATATATTTGAGCATCTTTGGATATAGCCAAAGGCTCAGTTGTTAGCAAGCTGTAAGAATTAAACTTTACATTGTATTCATCACCTGCTGGATTCTGCAACTCTTCCTCCTACAGAATAGCACTTACTCAATGGCTAACCAACCCACTTCAATAAGACTGCTTATTAAATAAACTATCATTCAGACTGAGTAGGAGTGGCAGACTGGATTAGCATAGTAAGCATTTTGTTTGAATTACCTGCTCTAATTCAATCTTTTTATGCTTTTGTTCTGATTTCTTTTCATCATTATAAACTCAGGGAGAACACAGGGACTTCCTTAAATTGTGCTGTATAGCTTTCTTTCAAATAAACTTAACCTGTATTTTAAAGTTTATATCAGATGTCATCTTCTGCTTCATCACAAAATGTATGAGCCATAAACCACTATGCATGATCTGACTAGCTAAAGCTGACTTCTTGGGGACACCTTCTCTACTCCCTCCACCAGGGAGCAGGGCAGGATAGTGGCTTCAGATACTTAAGTGGTTCCTCCTAATGCTGCCAAAACAGTCACAGAAAATTAACCTTCATTCATCTATCAACCTACCCTGAAATTCGCAGTTGCTAAAAAAAAAACTGAAAGAGAATCATTAATAGAAAAAATAAAATTCAAGGTAGCGTACACCAAGGTTAAGATGTAGAAATCACCACTTTGTTCTGTTTTCTAGAAACTAGAACTTCTATATAATCAATTCACAGTATCATTTTACTTATTTCATGCAGCAATTCCTGCAGAAGACTAATGATGTTGGTACTATAGCTTTTAGTCTGCAGCAGATACAGCTACAATTGTTTATTTTCATTAATTTGGTCTTGGCTGGCATTATAGAAAAAAACACAGCTATACATAATTTGTTTGTAAAGTGACTAGCACCAGGGAGTATTGGCCCATGACTTGAGCTTCTAAGAATGACAGTAATGAAGATGATTCCCAAAGGAAGATCTGCTTGGCAACTTTCAGATCTAAGACAATAAATTTTTCTACCTTCTTTGGAGATAGAAACCATAGAGAAAATGGGTGGTGCAACTGCTGCACATTTTTTATATAATGCTGAGAAGTTTCCTGGAATAAGCCCAGAAAAATATTTCATGGCCTCATCATTACTTATAGAAAATAAGCTAGTGCATTAATAAAATAATTTTTTTGGTTTTTACCAAAATCATTCTGAACTATCTGAAAATTAAACTTCATGCTATTTTTTACCTTTGTATTTTTTAATAGTTTGGATTAAAAGAGCCTTTAATATTTTTAACCCCAAATTTTTTAACTAGACATTCAAAATAAGGTATCTGAGACAGGTATTAATTTACTCATTTAGACTGTATTTTCATTATGGCCCTAGTTTCAAAATCTGTGACAAAAATAGCTTGATAAAACCCAAGACTTCAGAACAGAAGTATTTAACCCAATATCGGGAGAAAGCTTTGTCTGTGTAAAGTATGAAAATTCTGGCATCTTAACTTTTTAATAAAATAAATTTAAAAATGAACATGAACATTAGAAAGAGATTTCTAAGAACTTTTGGGCAAGTGTTTTTCATTAAAATTTGAAATAAAATTCCAGCAATTTTTAACTTACAAATTTGAAAGCAATGGAGTGTTTAAACCTATAAGAAGTAGAATTTTGTTTTCAGGTCATATTTGTAAAATGCATGAGGTTTAAAGCCCCACAGTGTATTAACATCCGAGAGGTGCTTTGTGTTGTCACAAGATGTAAGACTTATATGAGAGCCTTGTGTTAACTCTCCTGTGCTTCTGTGCACTGAAGCTAAACAAATTAGGTATTTCACAGGGTAGATTAGTAGAGCCCTTGATTTTAATACCTTAGTATATAAATGCTAATACTGGAACTCTTAAATAAGGTAAGCAGGAGGAGACATAAATCTTAAAGGGAAAAACAGTTGTCTCTGCAACCCTGCAGGCAAACCCCTCTGCAATTTCAATATGTTAATTTACCTTTTTTGTTCTAAGTGAGGGAAGTAATTCAAATGCTTTAGCAAGAAAATAATTTAAGCTAATCAATCCAAGATGAAAAGTGAAGAAAATAAAACAAAAACCAACCAATCCTATTTTATCCTGATGCTTTTATATGGTTCTATAAATGTACCTGGGCCTTCATAAAGCAATGAGAATAGGTCCTTGCCTCTGAGAGTTCACAGCTAATGACAACAGTTTACGTATCCACTTACTATCGGAAGTGCTGAAACACATCCCACCATAACATAACTACATCTGTATCACTCTTCCTTCCTAACAGCCCACTTTAAAAAAAACACATTTTAAGGCTGTTTTAATGTGTTATATTAGGAGAACTTGCACAGTTCACTACAGAGTGGTTACGCAAATAGTATAGAATATCCAGCATGAAACTAATATAGTGTGCTGAAGTGCTGAAATCATATCAATGATAATTATCAGATATATTTTATACATCTTTTTTATTTCTCCATCTGCTATTTTTGTTAAAATTTCAAAAAGTAAATTTGAAAAAATTGAGACCATATTCTAGTCAGCGCTATACTTCCTACAAAACCCTGTTCTGCAAAACCTGTCATAAGTGGCACTGAAAATTTCTTTCCAAATGCAAACAGTTATATTACTTGCTTTAACCAGCTTTATTTTTCTTTTTTTTTTTTCCAAGGGGAAAAAAAAAGAATATTGATTAAATGAAATTTACTGAAATTTACTTAAATTTAATTTACTTCGCTCATTTACTTATCTTCAAATATCTAAATGTTGTTATTTTTCCTTGAAGCAAGAGAAAGCGTGTAACTACCACTCTTAAGTTACCTTCATCTTAAATCTTCTGAAGAGCTCTTCACACAAAACAGACATTCATACTGCTCCCCTCTATTGAAAATCACAGGATGCTGAAGAGGACCTTTATTGCATGCAGCCTCACAAAATAATTGCCACAAAGACGAATGCAATAAAACAGTGCATGATGCAGACATCAGAACACAGACCTTGTGTCTAGTCAGAGAAAAGTGTAAAATGTGACAAGAAAATTAAATAACATCTCTTTGTTACTGTAATAATTTTCCTCTTGGAAAGAATAAGAATTTGTCTCATGCCTTTGCAGTCAGTCAGCAAAATAACTTTAAACCACTTTCCTTTATCCCAGGTCTTCATGATAAGATTTAAATAAGAACTTAGTTAAATATGTAATTTGCTGTTATATCAGAAATTATTAAGTATCTAGAGAAGTTGAGAAACTGTAAAATAAGGCAAGAGCTGTAAGGCAGATAGCGGTAGATCTTGCTGACAGGAAAATTATTGGATTGAATGGTGAACAGCCAAAGGCTAGCCTTCTAGTTGGTCTGCTCGGATGTTCTATAAATTATTTTGGTAAAAGTATTGGTTTGTTACTGAAACAGCTGATGATACAAATTGACAAAACTTTGCCTACACAGAGGACTATCTGTCTGTTAGTCTGGCATTTGCATTGACCAGTTGCCCCGCCTGGCATACCCAGAAAATTGAAGAGTAATGGAAAAAGGGTGGAATTCAGATGCTCGTAGGGCATGAACCTCACCCTTAGGGCCTAATAAGAATATGTGTTACAGACAAAGGAGCTATCAAGTTCTAACCCAGTGAGGAAGAAGACGACCAGTGCTTGTTCACCCATCACAAGATGACTGATTACCAAAGTACTGTGGGGGAAAAAAATTCTGGGACAGGTAGATATTAATGTCTTAGTACATTACACTGTGGAGAACTCATCGGAACTGCTGTTATCGATTCACACCATGCACATTCAGGAGAGATGAATTCAAGCCACAATGCACAACAATGTGGAGAATCAAACCCTATATTGTAGCAGGAAACCAAGAGAGCTGGGGCCATTGTCCTAGCAAAGGAAGGTCTGAACAGACAAGGAAGTAGCGCAGAACTACTACCAAGTAGTAGAAATTTAGGCAGGGAAAGACTGACAGGAAGAAAAACAACAAAAGTTAAGAACTTTTCATAAAAAACATGTGGGTTGAAATTACCAGATGGTGCTTTGCAGTCAGAGAAGTGAGGTTCTGAAAAAGTCTTCTGGTGGTGGAGAAGACATAAAGAAACCCTGGCCAGCTGTAAGATCTGCAGACTGTAAAAGCTTACACTACTGCTTTAACCATGATAGAAGAAAGCTTTCTCCTTCCCTCTGTGATGTTAGGGACTGAAAGGCAAATTATTCTGCCTCAAAGTTTTAATTTGTATGGCAAAACTATTAAAACTACCTGTATGAAAAATTAATGTCCTACTTTTGCAAAACTGCTTCTAATACAGATGTTTTCCACAGGATAGTCCAGCTCCATGTCTATACCATGGCATGAGGAACTTTTGGCCAAGTTATGGAAACATATCATTACTCATATATGATGCTACAAGAAATTCATTCTCCATTCCAATGAAATTGGACATGTCTTTTTCTTGTCTTGTCTAAAACTTCTGTGACAATAGGTCTCAGATATCTTATCTACCTTCAGTTCTTGAGAAGGCTGAAACTTTGATGACCCTGCTGAAATTTGAGTGTGGAGATTTCAGGCATTCAAATTACAGTTCTGCAGAAGCACAGATGTTTATAAAGAACAATATAGTTTTCCGTCTCCGTTGGCGCACACAAAATACAACATCTTAAAAAAACCCAAATGCTAGTGAAATCCCTATGAAGGCTCAACATTTTCATTACAAGAACAATTTTAGACTACGGGAGGTCAGAAATCAGACGTATGTGGAGTCCAAAAATTTTTTTCAGTCTCACAGATGATCTGTGAGAGTTGAGAAGTCTTCATACTCCATTGAAGATGCATCTGACATTACTATGTTACTGGTGATGTCAAACATAGGCTCCTCAGGTTTGTTTATCCTGTCAGTTCATGCACAGGAGCCAGATAATTTAACCACTCAGGGGACAAGCTTGGCAGATGAAGAACCCAGATGCCAGTTTATAGATTTTACTTTTCCAGCAGTGGCATCTGAGTCCGGTTGGCCTTTGACCGATTTTCATTGCAGACTTTGTCAAGCTGCTACGGAGCTAGTCTGTTACAGGGGTACCTTGTCCTCTGGAACAAGTTCCTTCAAAGCCTTTTCTAATTATGAAGAATTCATGTACTTTTTAAATATGATTATTTTTCAAATTGTGTAGCTACTATTTTGTTCATAAGTGGAAGATGGGAATCATTGCATCAAACTAGACATCATAAAATACAATCATTAAAAGAATACATGATTATTGCTTCAGGTGGAAATAAAACTTTTGATGCCTTTTATCATACCAACTTCTGCCTATCCAATGTAATCTATTGGTTTTGGCATTCACTTAATAGATTTTAGGTAAAAAAAACCCAAACCCAAATATATTAATGAATTCATGAGCTTTCTTTCCACGAATCAGTGCTTTGCCTCCCCTCTGTCTTATATAAGTCAGTTTTGTGTATCTGTTGCTGTTCCCCTCACAGAGCCACCATTTGACATAATATTTCTGCAAGCTGAAAACAAACTCCTCCAGCTCTCTTGCTCATGAATAAAGCCCTTATTACTACTTGAGCCACCAGGAGAAATAAAGACACTTGAAGGGAAGGCCTGAATATAGACTTTATACAACTGCATGAAATTCTCAGCTATGGCTAGGACTCAGCCTCCTGGATGGACCATTGGTCCCCCTGAGACTGAATGTTACTGGTGAGCCCAAAGAGGACACTGAACCATTGCTGGCACTGCCTGAGTGGCAAAGGCTGATCAAAACAGGCAGCTATGTGTCTGGTACTACCTGTGTTATCCTTCCTAACATGTACTGGAGGAGAGGCTCACAAAACATCCAGCCTTTAATTAACGATATGACTACATCCAACTGTGCATTACTAAAGAGAGGATGGAATGCTTTCACCAGCTTACAGTTACTACCATGGAGCTGGTTTTGTGGGTTTTGCATGGTAAATGCTCTGATACACCTAAAGCTAGGGCAAATGTACATACCTTTGTCTACATTACCAGGGTAAGGTTTTATTCTAGGGCTCTGTTTTTGTTTAACTGAAGTAATATTTCTTTGAATCATTGCCTAAACACGTATTAGTAACTGCATTTATAGTTCTTATACTTTTACAGTACAACAGTCAAACATCTTTTCTTCTTTCTATCTTAAAATACTCTGAGATATATGATTAATAGAAAATGAAATTCTCTACCTCTTCAGACCCCATAAAACAGACCTTGGCACATGGTTTCTATCATTACAGAAGCAACACTGAGATGAACATATCTCTTTCCATATAGAAATTCCAATTATGTCATATAGACTTCAAAATAAATTTACGTTTAAAATTCTTCTCCTATGCATTGGGATACAAATATACATTAATAATCCTTTCTTCCTTTCTGAATTATAAGTATCTTTAAAAACATTTGTTTTTATTAAAATATAATCTTCTAAATCACATTCCTTTTTCCTGTTCTTATGATGTTTACTTAGGCTCATGCTTTCATCATAACCTAATCTGTCATATTTCAGCTGGTTTTGCTTGTCATTCAGACTTCTCCATTGTCCTGCCAGCATTTAGAAATAAAGCACCATTGATAATATTTTTTCATGCTAAAATGTTCATTTTAATTATTTGTGGCAGAATCACACATTAATTCTATGTATAATTGTGATACAGATTATTAAATTGCTTCAGTAAACCAAAGATTATGTGGTCTACATAGACTGTTATATCCAAGTGTCTGAGAACCCAGCTGAACCATTCCTAGTTTTGAAAGGAAGGAGAAGGCAATTGTTTTCTTATTCATTTGCTTGGTCTAAAACTTACCACTGTGTGTTTTTAAATATATTGGGAAGTAACAAGCTGAGCAGCTCTACCAGCCCAACAGCTTTAGGTCATTCTATCACTGTTGGGAATGCTGTTTTAACTCTCCATGACGTTTATAGCTTAAGTTTCTTGCAAGCATTAGTGAATTAAACTTGATAATGCATCAGGGATGTTAGAAAAGAGGAAAATGAAGCACAGTTAAGTTAAACAACTTATTTGAGTTCAAGCAACTTTCCATCAGGATCCAGAATATAGCTTCACACCAGTAATGTGCTTTGACTAGGAGGCATTCTCCCTCACAGTGCTGAATAAAAGTGAAACGTGAAGAAGATGGATGACAAATGCTTGCTTCATAGTTAAAAGGTATAAAACTAGAAATTATCTGTTCTGAACAGAAATATTCAAATAATGCACCACCTCAAATACAAAACATTCAATTACACAGTCTAAGAGCTGCTGAGCTCTTAAGCATTGTGTAGGCTTCTCCAACAGTTTTGGACACCAGGCATCCCGCCCCACTTGGCACCTTACAACATAATAAAGAGCAACACCAGATGAGTGGGATGAAAGAATTTGGTTTTAAATTCTCTTATCTGACCAAACTGCCATAAAAATACCAACACATTGTAAACCATCTTATAACAACCAAAGAGTCAAATGCAACAAATGGATTTGTTGGTACTTTGCCATGGAAACAGATACGCATTCCTAATTCCCATTTCCTAATGATATGTGATTGGTAGGAGACAAACTCAGAAGTGATGGAAGGTACTGGTCTCATCTACTCTGGTGATCTTCAGCCATGTGCAAGCCTAGTTCTGCTGGCTGGAAAGAAACTCACAGCCACAACGCAGCATAGTGACTGCACTCATAAGGCCACTGTGATACCTGTGAAGACAGGATTAGTTATTCATGCAAAAAGTGGTGCTCATGTTATGCGTTCTCTACATTTCCCTAAAACTGTGCTTTGAGCATCAAGTACAGCTCTTGGATAGCTTGCTGAGACATTGCCACTCCACAATGACATGTGCAATCCTTCACCTCCAACACCTTCTCAAAGAAACATGGAACCAAACTTACTATGTTTGGTTTTGTTAGTGGTTTGGCGTTGGGGTTTTTTTTTCTGTCTAAAACCCCATCTACTGCTTTGAAAATGTATGCATGAAAAGGGTTTATCATTCTCAGCCTGATGTTCGCCGAAGCCTGTGGAGAGGTGCTATGCACTAGGATTGATCTGTGTCACACAGAATTGCAATGAAGCAGGTGCACGTGTGGCATGTTCACATGAGAAGACTACCTGTGTGACCGATTCCCTAAGACTGCCACCAGTGCTTTCTGCTTGCCATGACACAGGGTGGTTCCTTGACCCAAACTTTTCTCACAGATATATTTTCTCCCTCTGTCTAGCTTTCTCTTTCCTTCTTTACCCTTCCTCTATGTTTGGTTCTGATGGACAAAAGAAAAAAATGTATTTCCAGGCAACTTGCTATATTTACAATCAAGTGACATGGCAGCCAGACCATTACTTATCAACTCTCCATTAAACTTTAATAGATTAATCATCAATTATTGAGGAATTAATGTTCAGATCCAGCTGTGCTGTCCCAGTTCAGTTCACAAGTGCCAACAAAGATACTTTATGGCCTATGCTGTTGAGCATTCAGATTCTCAATCACCTCTTACTTTCACATCTCAGCTTTCTGAAGCAGAAAAAAGATATGTTTTTTTAAAGGGAGTATGCAGATGGAATGAGAGAGAAGCAGATATCTGAGCTGAAGAATAATTTTCCCATGTTTGGGAATATTCTGATACTCAAGTTCTGTGAATAAACATCTTCACTTAAAACCTAAAAAGAACCACCACTTGAAGAGCAGCTTTTTAAACTAAGTATATAACATTAATCTGAAACATATTATACGCCGATCCCATAACATGAACAAATGCATATCTGCCACACAGCGGCAACAAAAAGTGACAGTGACTTATTAGTACACAATAAAAGTAAAACTACTATTCTAAACAAAGCTGAGCTTTGGATCTAAAGCCAAACCAATGTTATAATAGTTGATACATATTTTTAAAAGCTCCTGAATCAGAAACTAATAAGGGTAGCAGATGATTTGGAAGTGGACTCATACTTTCCCCCTTAGGAATGAAAAAGTGAAATTCTGCACTGTGTATATATGTATTTTGTATGCTATAAGTACTGAAGTACAGATCAAGAGATAATAAGACTTAAACTAAAGGAATTGGTACTTACACATGCCTTACTTGGGAGATTACTGTGTATATGCCATAAAGACAGGCTCTGTCAAGCAATCTTTCCCTTCCCCTACCCCTGCCAATAGCAGTCTACCTGTCAATCCACCTACCTATTAGTATGCTGTTCAAGGTTGAAAAGGAATACCAAGGCAGTGTTTCTCAGTCAGTCTTCATTGCCACAAGGAATAAACAATGAACAGAGAAACTTCATCACTAGTTCATTATAGTCACTTGTAAACAATTTAGAAGCATAAGCAGACTTTGGGAGTAGGCAGGTAATTACTGAGATAAAAATTATATAAAACAGGGTACTGAAACTCTCATCTGCAAATCCTACAGGGAAAAGTGAAAAACGCATATTGATATATAAGGAAGGGAGCCAACGTGACATGATAAGTATTACCAAGTCATATTGTTAGCTGAATGCTTTCTTTGATCAGGACAGCCTGGGAGATATCAGATGGAAATAATTTTGACTTTGACTTTTACTGAATATTCAAGTACATAGAAGAGGAGATTGGAAAATAAAAATTCAGCACTGTAAATATAGCCCCCATATGCATTGACTGTAGCTGGGTTGTGAGGTTCTAAGGATGATTTATATTCATTTCATTATCATTAGGAAAACACCGGTCATGGAAATAAAAACTCTTTACTCAACAGTCCTCTAAAATCATCATTGCTGCTATATCCAGCAGTTTGCTTCAGACTGTTGCAGTAAGCATCACAGCCACATGAGAGGTCATGTAGCAAAAATCTACTGTCATCCTGAAACGACAAGTTACCATGGTGTCCAGGCTCCATGAGCCGCATGCTTTGCTCTCACAGATACACTTGCATAGAATACATGCACCAATATATTCTTGTTAGGAGAAGAGTTTGACATGGTGAAGCTGCACACTGAAGGCCAAGGTCTACTTCCCTGGGCACAGGGGAATATTTTATTGAAGTGGGTTAATAATTGGTACACGATTACTTAATTATGGGTGGGATTGTTAGTTCGTTCTGTTTATCATTTAGACAGAAGATGGCTCTACCAAGGCCATTAGCAAAAACATGGGGATGGTGTCAAGGGGTGATGAAGAATTTGCTAGCGCTGCAAATAACATTCTGATAAATAATGGATCGCTGGATTCCTTGGAGGCTGAGAGAGGACATGAAGCCAAGGGCTTAAACCTGGGAGGAGTCTGGCCACCACGTCTTTAGAACTTGGACTGTAGTAAATAAACTCTTCCTTTGCTCTTACCTCAGAGCTTGCCTTGTGAGATGGGTGATTTCAAGTATCTGGCTGATATTAGGGGATTCCTCTCCTTTAGGTGCAGTGACATGTAAAATTTGGGTATTGCACAACTCCTAGAAGACATATGATTTTGGGGTGCTTTTACACTGGGCTTCACACACTGTCTTACTAGTGACTAATACAATGCACTAGTGTGGAGGACTGGTCAGCATACCAGCAACTACCACTAGCCAGTAGGGCTTGGGTACATTCACCACTGTGCATGCAGTAAATTTTAAGTGCACTCAGTAAATTTTAAGTGCACTTATTACAACACGCTCAACCACACCGGCCCCTTTAAACTAAAACACCCTGCATGGATGGACCTTGCTTACAGCACAACCCCCTGATTGATATTATGAGGGAAAATGAGCAATGTTTCCTTCTGTGCATTTGGCAGTGTATTAGAAAACTATACAATCTGTATTAATTCCAGTAGGAAATAATGTATAGTAGTACATACGTTAAGGTTGCCTAGCTGATTTGTATTTCTGACTGTCCAGATGGCTTGAACAGTTTTTTTGAAGTGAGTAGAAAAGCATGCTGGTCAAAAGAAACTTCACATGTGTATTAAAATAATTTTACTAACATTTAATAAAGATGGTTTCTCTTCCGATTTCCTTACTGCTGACAGAGGAGAGAATAGAGCTGAGCAGTCTTTTCGGACGAGGAAGACAAAGGGAAGTTTTGTGATGGTCACAAATTTGGGGTTGTTTGTTTGTTGGGGTTTTTTTTCGTTGTTTTTAAATTCCTTTTTTTCCTCTTTCTTTTGTACATTCACACACACACGACAACAATGCATCTGAGTAGAAACCATTTGATACATGTATTTGACATAAATTTGTTAGCCAGCCAAATACACAAGACAGTATAAGTCTGTAGCTATACCACCTTGGGCTTTGATCTTGTCAGATCTCATAAACTAAGCAAGATTGGGCCTGCTGTGTAATTGGGATGGAAGACCTCCAAGGAAAACCCAGCTGTTGTAGGAAGTGGTGTTGGTCACTCAGTAGGTGGTATTCTTCATTCTGGCTCCATACTGAATCAATGCCATACTAAGATGCTGCTAGAGGTATTATCTGTGCACGATACATAAATCTAAGATGCTGACCAAATGGGCTAATTAGATATCCCCTGGCACATTTCATAAGAGCTAAAACTGTTAACTGCTGCATCCTGGACAAGGTCCAAACTGAGTAAAAATATTATGCCAACTTAAATATTCTCTACAGTTGCAACTGAATAAAGTATTTAAATACTTTTAATTCACTGTATACTGGTTTGTATCATTTATGTTCATTGTTAAACAACTGCCACATTTTACTCTAGAGGTGATGACATTTCACTGTTGGTTGAACTAATTCCTGCATGGCCTATAAAACACAGTCGCAGTGAAAAGCATCTTGTACAAGTAAATATTTATACAGAGCATTTTTACTGCTACACAGCTTCTTTTTCAGAATGTATCATATGCCTTAGCTAGGCTAAGCTCTTTTTGTGAATAAAAATTAAAATTAAAAGGATTCTCTTGTATTTTTGTCTCCTTACTAATTCATCACTTAGGTAAAATTTATCATCACTGTGTTAATTTGGGCAGATGGAGAATATTTTCCTTTACAGTGAACTAAAATTAAAAACAAAACAAAATAAAGCTTTCTAGGTCCTCACAGCTGCAAATATCTTAAGATCAGACAAAACTGTGCAAAAGCTTGTACTGCATATTCTTCAGCATATACAACTCTATTCCACACTGGTACAGAATTCACTGAGCCGTTAAATAAATTGCATTATTAAAATCTCAATGTTATGTGACATAATTATGATGAAGTTTGGAGTACCATCCCGAATTTTTATTACTTTAAGATTTGCAAAGTTAAAATTAAAACTCCATACTCAGCTTCGGATTTTAGAACTCTGGTAGCACTGTAGGTAAAACATCAGCAAGAAGCGAGATTAATGGCAAGATAATTTTCTCAGAAGAAAGAACCTCTGCTGTTAACATTCCAATTTAATTATTTAACTGTCATTTTAAAAAATTAACACATGATATAAAAAGCTATACATCGGATTACATTCGTATCATTTTGCCAAGACTGAAACCATGCAATTCAACACAATTTTATTTGGCAGTACTCATGTGAAAGGAAGAGTGCATTTAAATGTTCATTTTAATGACATCTTGTTTGAACATGTCATAATAATTAAAGATATAATAACTTTATCAGCAAAATTAGCTGTCAGATCACTATTTTATTGTTGATCCTAGAATATGATGAAATAACTCTGTAGAATATTTTTTGAGGGAGGGGGGAGTGATGAAAAAAGTCTGTGAATTTTAATCATGTTGAGATCACAAATATTTTGGAAAAATATCGGCCGTCAAAAGAAAAGTAACAATTCCTGTGCTATTCTATAAACTGATACATTCTGGAAGTTCTTGAAGGAAATATTGATCACTTGGGTGGACAGCCTAACAGATTCACACACAAAAGGTAGTCTTTTTCACAAAGTAAATGGAGGTTTTGATTACAAAGTAATTTGGCAACTGTGGATTCTTAAAGCAAGTTTTATTAACTAAAGTTCTGGAATAAAATCTCTTACTGGCAAGAATATTTTAATGATAGCACTTCATCTCACTCAAGGCTTCAGGGAGATGCCTTAACTCATTTGTGTGCCAAATCCTAGAACTTTTCTCTCAGCAAAGCAACCAAGCTCATCTTTTTCTTTTTCAAGATCTACTTCAGTGTGTTCTGGCACATTTTATACTGAAAAGAGTGTACAAAAAGTGTATTCAAAAAAAAAAATATGTACCAGGAGCAATGACTGCAATTGAAATCTCCCAGCCCACAGTGAATGCTCTAAATGTTAAAATACAGAGTCTAAGGCTGCTGGATTTATTCTTTTTCTTTCATATGCTTTCAGTTAAAAAAGAAAAAAAATCGATGTATTTATTTCATTACTGTGGAAAGCCTTAAATAGGTTGGAAGTGGACTACAGCCTCCATATACATACACATGTGAAAACTAACCCACACATTGGACTTTCTTCCCACTCCCACCCCTCTTGGCTGCGGTCCAGGAGACAGGAAATAAGCATTTAACTCATTTCAAAATATAGAATTGATTTGAATATGAATACCCCACCAGCCAAGGGAAAGTTTCATTTACAAAAGTTGAACAGATGAAGTGATTACCCTTTTCCAGCTATTTCCTAGATAAATAAATATATAAATAGTATCCA
Source organism: Phalacrocorax carbo (assembly GCF_963921805.1). Lineage (NCBI taxonomy): Eukaryota > Metazoa > Chordata > Aves > Suliformes > Phalacrocoracidae > Phalacrocorax > Phalacrocorax carbo. The sequence continues at coordinate 70,272,120 of NC_087514.1, read as the reverse complement.
TTTTTTTGTCATTATTTTTACCTAGCCTCAATTCCTCTTTTAGAAGTCAGAGGAAAAAATATTTAGTCCTAGAAACAGAATTTAGATAGAAGTGGATATTAACATTAATTTGCCTATTATTTGTTAATTCGTGTACTATTTAAAAATGGGCTGAGGTAGGTGTACTGAAACATTAAACACAGTTGTGGGAGATGGGGAAGAAAGGGGGAAACCCAAAGTTGAGAAATTTAAATTCAGACCTCAAATGAGCATGAATTACTCCTCCTGATGTTAGCGGATGTTTTAAAATAGATGTGGCCACAAATTTCAGATGCCTAAAGGTAGAGTTCTAAATCCACATTTAGGCACCTAAGTAATACTGGCTTGATTTCAAAATATATGTAGCTCCCACTGTTTTTGAAATAACACTTCTGTCAGGTTAATTTTATTAAGTTATCTCAATGCAGAGTTGGAAGCTTGGATAGGTGGCCCTGGAAGTTTTGGACATATTTAATTTGGGTTTTGCCAGAAGTATAGTGATATATTTGAATATGTGGCCATAAATTGTATTTAAGGTCCTTTTCTAATTATCATACACACATGCTGAAGACAGACACAACAGAGAGACTTCTCTTGCCAGTGGCAAAACCAAAGAGAGGGCTTGGCAGAAGCCAAATGTTGCTGAGGTCTCAGGGACGCAAGTGCCTCATCCTTTAGGAAGAGAAATAATTCAGGTGCTTAAACAAGGGTTCCAAAGAGCAACCGTGGCCACTTAAAATAAGATCAAGAACCCAAATCAAAAATCAAAATCAAGATCAAGAACCCAAAGAACCCAAAGTAGGACCCAAAGGAATGGCAGAAGGATGTGCCAAGGGAGGTTTAGGTTTGCTATTAGGAAAAGATTCTTCACCCAGAGGGTGGTGGAGCACTGGAACAGGCTCCCCAGGGAGGCAGTCATGGCGCCAAGCCTGCATTTGGACAATGCCATCAGATGGGGTTGTCCTGTGCAGGGACAGGGGTTGGACTCAATGATCCTTATAGGTCCCTTCCAACTCAAGACACTCTATGATTCAAGAAGTTGTTTCTCAGTTAGTCAGTAAGGGTACATCTTACCTTGTTTTTATTAACCTGAGTGGCAAATCCATGGAGGAATTAAAAAAAAAAAAAAAAGGGGAGACCGCAATGCTTCTATTAATTTGCCAGAAATTCTGGGTTTGTAGTAACGTTCCAAAAACTTTCAATGGGAATAAACAAATTAATGTCAGGAGACGATATGGTGATAACATCTGAGGATTTGATTATAAAATTATGTCCAATAGATTAAATAGAGGAATGGATTAAAATAACCTTTTTCTTATCTGTACATAGGTTATATTGAACTACTTAAATATAAAGACTAGTCTTTTCCACATTTGACGCAGAAATTTTAAAAGTTTAAGCTTACACCTGCTAATGAAAAACATTTTCTTGATTTCAGTGGAGCAAAGATATGGCTCTTATACAATTATTTCAGTAAGTATCTCTTGCTTTCATTAATTTCTTCAGTTATACTTTAAGTAGGAATTTGAACTACTGCCATAGAAACTGGTACTGAAAACAGTGGGACATACATTTAGGTGCTGTGACTATGCATTGTTTGGTGAATCTGTAGTGAAAGGGAGTTATAGCAATTTACATCACTTTAAGATCTGATCTTTTGCCTGATTTTAGATATATATACACACACAATCAACCATCCATCCATATGAATAAGACAGAAGCTAAATTTATCAACAAATTTACATTCAGTCATCCAGAAAAGGGGAAGGGAGAAAAGAGATGATACAATCCAGCAAACTTTAAAAAACTACGCTAAATTTTCAGGGCTCTGGGACAAAAAAAAAAAGTCTATAAATGGAAATCAGACTTCCTTTTAAAGGCAATTAATGGGCCTTCAAATCTGCACTATCTTAAGGTGGATTAGAAGCATGAGCAGAGTCATGTCCCTTCATTTTAAGTAAGTATGAAGTCAAGAGTTTAAGGGTTACCCAAAGATGTGTACAACATGACGCAGGGAAGAGGAGGAACAGGAAATTGGCAGCACAGAGAACAAAGCCTTAAATTCAGTGTTAGGTTTAGAAGACAAATAATAGCAGTCAGAATAGTAGCAGAAAAGAAGTGTTTATACAACTTGAAACAAAGATTTTAAAGCACTTGACGGCTGCTTCAGTTGCACTAAATTCTTGTACAAAACTACACCTGTACAGGTTGGTTCCAGAATGGTTTTGTTTTAATGATCATTAAGATGTTCATTTACAGCTAATGTAGACATCCTTTGAAAATCTAGCAATATTCAAATTTCATGTCTATAAGAAATGAAATGTAATGCACACTCCATTTACAAAATTCTGATTAGCAACCAAATAGATGTTTTCCCTAAGTCTAGATATGTTTTCTGTGCTTACTTTTGTAATTATTTGACTTTTAGCGTTTTATATCAACCCTCAACTAAACTTAGGACAAAACTATTTTAATATAAACCAGAAACACTTACACAAGATGAATCTTAAAAATAATGAATTCAACACATACATATTTGCTTTAATTAACCACAGACTGAGGTCACAGATTGCTTGAGATGGAAATGTACCTCTGTGGGCTTATTCTTGTGTCCTCATGCACAACGCCCAAGATATTGCATACAGTCTAATGCTGGTATTTCCCTAAGATACTACTGTTGAAGACTTAACCTCAAATCACTTGAAGTAAATTGTCAGTAAACACAACAAAAATGTTTTGATGTTTATGAAAAGCTATCCTAAACTCTCTGAAGTTATGTTTTTTTCCAGATTGGTTTGGAAGTCCTTCAAATAGAGCCTTTCTTGTGGGATTTGACTCTTTGAATTCCATCTCCAGACACAAACCAGAAGTGGAGAAGATGTTTTAGAGCTTTAAAAATCATATAACTCCGAGGCAGCTCTAGAAATCAATGCTACCAGAGAGAAGGGAGTTATGTATTCCAAACTGACTTTTTTCACTCTAGTTTCATTCTGTCTTCCAGCCTTGATGCCAACACAGAGGCAGTAATTTTTCCCCTTTCATACAAAGTTCCGAAAGAAACAGATTTCGGCATTTTAGGTCTGACCCAAATATTGGGGTACAGTCATTGGCTGAGTTCTTCTCAGCTGCAAGATTGGCAGTTATATACAGTTAAACGCTGGCTCTTTTCCTTATTTTGTTGGATTTGTGTATGTTGTGTGGGCCTCCACTAAATTATATACTGCCTGTTTGTCTGTTTGTTGTGTATTGATTTTTTTGTTAAAGTCCTCAGGAGGCTGCATGACTTCATTTCTACAGAGAAATGTTTCATGAAATCTTAATCTGCATCGACATATCTGTTACACTGTCAAAAAAAAGTCACATTTAAATTCTCACTATTTCATTTGAAATTTTATTTTGGTTTACTTTTCCTATTTTTTTAATGTTCATATTTTACTTTAATTCTTATGTTTGCAGTAAAAAGCAACCTCACTGAGATACCATTCAGTATTCTAATACAGACTACAAACTCCTTGAAAATGCTCTGCCATTGTAAGGGCTCCATTCTTGAATTGGATAAAGAGTTTACAAAGACATTGCATTTCACTGAAGTTGTTCACTCATTCAGCACAGATTTCCATCCAGCATGCAACATAAAACTTTGTCTACTAGGAGCAATTAACTAGTCTTCCCACTCACTCTTTTGACACTCACATTTCAACAATTTTATTTATTTAAATATCAGACAGCACTTGAAAGCCAGCTGTACAGAGCAGAACATTGTTGTTTCCTATAGTATTCTTTGATGATGAAATTATTCTCAATGCAAGTCACAAAGGTAGCCCCCAGTGGTGGATGCATTACTGAAAAGTGTACAAAATATATTTTTGTTTTCCTATTCAAAGCTGTTAAAATAGTGCAAAGGCCTCAATCAACATAGAATGATGATGACGGGAGGAACTGGTAGCCTCTCTATTCCCTTATTGTAGTTCATAGGGAGAGATAGAATTAGGATACTGCTTTTGGGGGTTCAAGTCCCCAGTGAGAAAAATGGATTCTGAGTCTGGCTCTCCTACAACTCCTTTCACAAAAATATTGCACAATAGGAACTTCCTCTTCTTTCTGAGAAAGAGCTGGTTAAGTACCTTACTGGAGATGATCACTCTGCAAGGATCAGCGAAAGAGAGGAACTTCACCCCATGCTACAGTTAAGATACTTGGCACTAGAGAGGACAACTCAGATGGTACTGCTCAAACCAAACTAAAGTCAAGGGGATGCTGATGCCTTTGGAGAGGTTCTCTAAATAGCAGCAGCTGAGTGGGACAAAGCTGTAGAGCCAATACTCCCTCAGCATACAGGAATCACTACTTTGCCCACATTGGCCTCCCCAGGAGCTCCTGAACCAAAGGGTATGACCATAGGATAGGTGGGCACTCTTCATCATCTTATGGGACAGGCAGAGACCACATGTGATATGAAGGAAGTGCAGCCTGTGTTTTGCTGGGGATGAGGCAGGAGAAAGCAAAGGGGATAATGGAAAGGAGGAACAACAAATACAGTCTGAAAAGATATTCAGGTACATGAAGACATGTGGGAGGTTTGGCTGTAGGATAAAGGATGTCCTACCAGTGATAATAACAGGAGAGCACAGCACAGAGCCATGACATGCTTTTCCTTCCTCCAGTCCCCAAGTCAAATCTTAGGTACATTTTGCAGAGAGGTCTCCAGCTCTTTGCAGTCAGGCTTCTCTAACACTTCAGCCCCTGTTTACCTCTTTGAAGTTAACAGTGACTGACTTCCTAGGACTGCCCTAACACCTCCAATTTGTAGGGGTAGCATAAAAAAACCCCCAAATTTCAAATATGTAGAATTTTTATTAAATTCACAATGAAACCAAAGTTCCAGGTGTCAGGAATTCCCCACAGAACTAAGCCTCCATTTTCCAAACCAACTCAATGAATTACTAGAACCTATAGTTTATTAAGTACATAAGGTAAGCTCTTCAAAAGTGTGGTGATATTTATTTCACTAACAATCTTAATTCTACCTCACATTCATGTTAAACAACACCTAATAACACAGCAATGCTTAAGCACTGTCGCATACATTTCTGACATGAAGGAACAGACTTCTGCTCCTTACCTTCCCATTTTTGCTTTCTGTTTGAAAACAAAATGAAAAAAAAACAGATTTTTACACTTTTCTGTCTTTGATTGCATACATGTATTTAATCTTGTACTAGAACATGAAAATTCCCTTTCTTGGGGACCACAGCTGATGCTTCTAGTACCTTCATCTGCAAAGGTACCTTGTACTAGTGGATTCTGATTGCCAAAATGTGATATATTGTTAAATACATGCACAGACAGTGGTCTTATTGTTCAGTTTTTGAGGTACTGATGGATGTATGGCATTAGAACTTGCCCTTTGGAGTTATGCATAATATTGCATCCATTATCTAACCTGTTTTGTAAACAAAACAAATCCCATTGGATTAAAGTTAGTCATTTAAATGTGTATAAATGTAATGGTGACAAAGTCATCAAAAAAGAATCGGAACAGTTTTTGAAGTATTTTGTTCACCAGTCTGTCAACATATAAGAGAAAAAAGGAAAACTGTGCAGATGTGAGGGAACGAGAAGTTATGTAATTGGGAAGGAAAGGAGGAGAGAGAAAAAATTGTAATATCGTACAATCTGAATATATACAACAAAATATTAAACTGCTAGTAGCACTTTAAATAGAGGGCCTTAAAAGATTATTTATATATATAATTACTGAGCTTCCATAGAATCTTTTTTATGTTAATTGAATTTCCATTGATTATTAAAAGCCTGTTTATGTAAGGTGAGCAACTACATAGATGTTCTATTTCTATTACATAGTTGTTAAACCTCAGTAAATACCTTTTTAGGAATGATTTGGTGTTTAATTAGCATACAATAGCTCTCCTCTTAAAACTAAATTAAATCCCTATTTGAGGCACTTAATTTAAAGTGTTAACCAAACGTGCATACCTGCAAGGTGGTAATTTCAGATTCGTGGCAGCAGTCAAGGTCTAGTAATTCTGCAAGGCTGAAGGTTAGAAAGTCTGAATTCAGTTCTCAGCTATGTGATTTTTAACCTAATTTTCCATCTATTCGCACACAAACACAAGACAAAAAGTGATCATGCTGCTGTTTTTCATTCTTTAATTAATTTTGCAATATAATCACTGAAGGTATCATTAAAATAACACAAAAATAGTTAGGCATTATTGGTTTTGCTGGTTTTATAATTTTAAGGTGTTTGTGAATATTTAGCCAAAACTAATGTTAGCTGAGGTTTCATTTACTTTCTGGACAACATTTTCATCTCAAGTAAAAGAAAAGTATGTCCAATGGGATTTTCCCCATATACTAAGCTTCCTTCTTTACCTTATAATATGCACAAAGAGTGCATCAGGTCTGCTGGTATTTTATAGACTATCAAGTTTTAGAAGTAGAATTAAGAGCTAGAGAAGATCATCATGATACAACTATGCACTTGAACTCAGAGAACATCCCTCTATTTCTAATTTTGTTATTAAATTCAACGTGTAAGCTTTGACCAAGCCAGGTATTCAGATGCAGATCCAATGCCAAAAAAGGCTGAAGCCTCAAGGAGGTAGGGTTGAGAGAAACTCAAGACCGTCCCACAGTGCTATTGCAGATTGCTGGGTTTCTATGCATGGTATCATGCATACAGTCAGCAGACTGCCTGCCATAAGGGACAAAATCTGCCAGAACAGCATGCCTAGACCTAACCAGTAAGCAGCCATGTCAGTAGGGAAGGATCCCTACCCAGGCTTGCAAGAGGTGACCCTGTAGCCCCTGGGTCCCTCTCCTGTCGGATAGGCTTTGTCACATAGCCAAAGGAGCAAGTGGCAGTGATACTATCACACCCTTAGCAGTTCCCTCCAGGCCTCCATGTGGAGTAGAGCTGAGTTATTTTCATAGAAAACTGTAGCTTTTTGGAAGTTTATTTTTCCTTCTAATACAGAAGAGTGAGAAAACATTGAGATTTTTAGAAGACAGAGCTTTCATTTTCCAGTAAGTTCCATTCGTATATGACAAAATATGCCCTATTTTGTTGAACAAACACATTAGATAGAAAGTCAATCAACAAACAAATCCAACACAAGACTATCTAGAGCTTCCACCTAACATAAATTCAATCTCTCCTACATAATCATTCAGTCTTTTTAACCTGATCATCCTCTTTCTTTGCCAGTCTCACACCTGTAGCTCTCTCAAAGAAGCAGCTGTCAGGGAGGCAGGACACCTGGCAGGACCCCACCAGAGCCAGTACTGCTGAGTACCAAGTGCTCACAGGACTCACAAGCAGCTCATAGAGCAGGTGACTACAGTGCTGGGGATTTCCTACCACACGCTAAAGCCACAAGGACTTTAGGGGTCCCCTTGGTCAGGCTTCTAAATGTAGTTATCCCCATTTCTATTGCAAAGCACAATTAGGGGCATTTTCAGCTTGAGCTGCTTGATTTATGCAGTGCTGGAGGCTAGAGCCCGAGTGAGACTTTCCCTCGCCCTAGTAATCCACCTGCTTAGCACTAGGGGCACAGGTCAAACCACTCAATTGCTGACGGTCTTCTGAAGACTGAATTTACATAAGCAATGCCTTCCGGCATCTGTAATTAAAGGAGAAAAAACTATTTTTACTATTACTTTCAAAATTACATGACAGTAAGATTGTGTCCTTGACTGATGATATACGGATGAGCTGCATGTTGGCAAGGATATTTCAGAAGTGGATCTGAGCTTTTTGTAAAGGTAAAACAGGGTGAAGACTGTGCCTGACTGGCATTACCTAGGGTGGAGCATCACTCACAAAGTAGTGGGGACAAGCTTTGGCAGAGACCAAAAGGGAAGGAATTTTGCAAGATTAAAATATATGTTGTACATCTGTTTCTATTAAAACATTCCCAGTAATTTTTTATTAATAATGCATCCATTTTACTCTGATTTGAGACATGGTACTAGCCAAGGTTATGTTACTGGGGAAAAAAAAATCAGGTGAATTTTCAAAAGTCTGTCACTGTGAGAACCTGAACAAGGCAGCAAAAACTGTCACCCATTAATTTATAAATTTTATTTCAAGTTGCAGTGACATAAGTAACAACATCTTTTCTAAAGAATCAAAAAAAAAAGACTAATTATTGAACCCCAGCTTATGATTACCATTGTTTTTTAGGTGCTTGAAATCCCAGAACATCACCTGATTGATTTTGAAAAGCTCACAAGATGTGTCTTATGCACATAACAAATCTTGGATGATGTTTTGCAGAGCACACAAATATATCTTAATCCAGGATTTGTCTGTGAAATAGTTCTGGGATCTGGCTCCTCCAAACTAAGTTTTCTAGGCTACTTTACTTGGTTAATAAATAAATAAATAAATAGATTGACCCAAGCATTTCAGTACATATGGTCAACCAAGGACTTTAAATAGGTTTCATACTGTTACATGCTTGGTGTAAATATAGGTATATTTTTGTCACACTGCAATTTCCTTTTTTGTCTGAGGCAGATACATAAAAATATTAAGGATAGATGGGTTATTTCCTCATCATTTGTGTGTATTTTTTTAATCAGTGGAAATTAGCTAGATTGGAAGATAATTCCTATGGCTGTACAGACTAAGCAAGTTCTCTTTTAAAATGGAGACTGGCATTGGCTCTTCAATCATCAATCTATTTTCATAAAGATGGGCAAGTTACTAGCAATAGAATGAGAGGAAATGGCTTCAAGCTGCATCAGGGGAGGTTTAGATTGGATACTAGGAAAAATCTATTCACTGAAAGAGCGGTCGGGCATTGGAACAGGCTGCCCAGATAGGTAGTGGAGTCACCATCCCTGGAGGTATTTAGCAGTCGTGTAGACGTGGCACTTCAGGGCATGGTTTAGGAGACATGGTAGTGTTGGGCTGATGGTTGGACTTGATGATCCTAGAGGTCTTTTCCAACCTTAATGATTCTATGATTCTATAGTATCCGCAGTGATACTGAAACTGGCAGCTCCAGACTACCATCAGTACATAACTTCTCCTCATTTGGGATAGAACAGAGAATATAGTGAAGGAGAAGCTAAGGTTATTGTGGAATGTGGAAGACTAGGATAAAGATGTGTCTATAGCATGTGTCTGTAGGCTTCATTAGACCTTTCACGTATGTTGTCTTCTTTACATAGGTCACTTGTCTGAACATACAAATGTTATTAGAAAATGAAAGAAAACTGTTTGCAATTAGGTTCTTTGCCTGTGTAGTACAGAACTGAAACAGAAACTTAAAAGTACTGTCAATTTTTATGTCCCACCATTCCTGTAACTTTGTTACAGCTTCCACTTAAAAAATAAGAAAAAGAAGTTTCTATAATGAGAAGAAATACTAGGGGTGAGATTAGAATTCTTTTTTTTCTTTTTTTTTTTTTTCTTTTAAATCTTGGCTGGTTTTATATTTGGTGGAAAATTTTTCTTTTATCCTGACAGATGACTTAGAACTGGATGCTGCAAAGACTGGAACAAATGAACATTGTTAGACCACAGGGAAAAACTGAATTGTCCTGACCAACAGTTTGATTCTTATGAGTTATGAAAACTTCCACTCCTTACTTCCATATGTATTTATGGTAGTAATAAAAGCCCGTAGTTTTAATAAGAAGACATAGTAAAGTTTTCAAGGCATGGCATGCAGACCCAGTTCTCACAGAACTATCTATGCTAGAAAGCTTAGTTAGCTGCTTCAGTGATACAAGGAGGGATGACTATGTGTTTAGCTCCGTGCTGCAGTGGAGCCAAAGCTGCACAGGCCGAGAGCCTAGGCAGAAGGGGAGGTCTGGCAGTAAGGACCAGAGTCCTAGCCCACACATGAGAAACACTGAGGTGGTCAAGTATTGCAGCATGATGGTGGGTCTTACAGGAGCGAAGGACTTAGCAGGGCATGGGGGACAGAGTGAGAGAACAACCAGCAGAAGATGATCCATACAGAAATCTACCCTCAACCTCTGTTAGCAGACCATTATGTTCCCAAGTTATCCTAGGGCACAGAAGTGCAGGTCAGCTCCTTACATACAAGGGCGCAGCAAAGTTGGCAAAAATATTCACTCTTTCCAAACTAAGGGGTCTACAGCCTGGTTTGAATATGGCGAGGTAGGGAGGATGGGCTATAAAATGAGAGGCCAAAACAAGTCCCACTGTTGCAGAAGGTATAAGTGAAAATTAAAAGAGAGGAGGTGGACTTTCAGGTTCTTGGGGCTGACAGAGGGGGTGGAAGGGAGTTCACAACGACCAGAGGCTTCAATCCTGCAAATGTGCTGAGCAGAACAGGGCAAAAGAGAGGGGCTTAGAAAACAACATCGTCTGATCTAACCAGATGTGAAACCTTTACTAAACAAAACTGATGTTCCCGTCCTCCTTTCAGCCCTAAGTTTTTTGTCTTTCTTGATTTACTTCTTCTCTTTGACTTTTTTTCCAGAAGGTTGCTCTTCTGGGTTTTTTTTGTCTTAAGGAAAACATTTTAGTGTAGTGATTATTTTTTTTTCCAGTGAGAAAAAAAGCAAAAAGAGATGCCTCAGAGAGTTCACCAGATTTTGGAGTGGCTGCTAAGATCCCATACTCTTCTTTTCTCTAGACACAAAGGTGTAAGAAAGTACTAGAGTCAGAATTTAAAATATTTGCTACCTTTTTCACTCAACTTTTTGTGAATTTTCTTATTGTGTCTTAAAGGAAAAGGAAATAAGACTTCTAAGCCATCTCAGCTAATAATTTCCTTTTCAACTCTTGCTTGTCTCCTCCAAAAGGTGCCATCTTTTAATACAATCTAAAAAGCTATTAGAAGAAAAAAAGTCTTTATAAAGACTCTCTGCAGTTTATTAGACCAGGAATAAAGATGGATAAGAAAATGGGGGACTCAGTAATTTTATTCTGTTAGCATTTTAACTGATTTACTTCAAGGGTCAGTATTTGAAATGAAAATGAGGTAGGTTAGTTCTAGAACTTTGAAACCCTCACAACTCATTTAACTCTTTAGTATGATGCAAAAATGTTAAAACCTTTAACCTTCTGAGCCAATTTGTTCTACAAGAATTAACAAATTTAACTATTAAACCTAACAAAGAAATTGCTGCATGTGAGAGGAACGAGGAAGGGAAGTGCACATGATTCAGCATTTCTAACTGGTTCACTGCTTGCCGAGAACTTGACTGTAAGGAGAACACCTGAATAAAGGTGTCACCAGATTTTAACTTCAGAGGCTTTTTGCAGAAGCCTTAAAGCAGAGTATATAAGTAGACGTACAGTGACCACTACATGTATTAATGAAGACATTGCTGAATAAACAAACTAAAGTCACACAAGCAGGTTTTAAAAACATGGTCATCTTGAATTATGTTTTCACTGAGTGAAATAGCTATCATTCCATTTCACACAGTTCTGGAAACACCTGTAAAACTATATGCTATTAACACTGGCATATTGATTACAAAATACTTCACCTGTTACTATCACCCTGGAACAGATACAGAACAAGATAAGCCCTGATGAAGGCTACATGCTCTTATTTTACAACTAATTATAACATCTAAAAGGAAAAATGTCTATTCTTGTGACTATAGATAAAACTTCATCTAAACTACAACCAAAATATCATTATTAACACAAGATACTTGAGTTATTCTGCTTTCTCCAGCATGACCTATCTGACACTGTATAAGTTTAATGCTATTTTCCAGTTTGTCTCTGAAAGGTAGCTTGGCATTATACCAGCCTTTCTTGACTGAAGGAATGAAACACAGAGTTGAAATCCTGTCCCGTTGAGCCAAAAGGAGAAAAAAATTTTCTTACAGCATGTTTTAGTTTGGTCTCAATCAACTAAAATGAATCTTCAATGGCACAGGTAAATGTATTTCTTTCCTTCAAAAATTGCCACTAATTTAAGATTTAATCAGAAACTTGAAAGCAAAGTTTATGCATTATATTAGCAGAATAGTAAATATCATACTGCCTGTCTCAAGAAAAATGAACAAGCATTTTATGTTAAAGTTTTTGTAAATTAATCAGGTCACTGTGGACCTAATTAATCTATAATATTGCTAAGATGTACGACAGAGAAATTGGTCATTTTATTTCCATAACTCAGATTCAAATTAGCTAGCAATAGGGGTTATAATGATAAAGCCAACTCCAATTCATAAAATAGGCAAACTACCTACTAGTTTATGTAAACTCACACCTAATAAATGTTTTTAAGATAAAAGTAAATATTTATAGAATTCACTCTGTATTCTCAAGCCAACTATTCAAAAACAAAATAAATTCAACAAAATACCTTCATATTGTCAGGTCCGTTGACAGGTCTTTTTCATATCCAGGTAGCTATGGGTCCACCACACAAAACTCTCCACACAGTTTTGACTGGGGAGATAGGTTATACTATGGTATTCTGAATCAGGTAACAAACTTTTGGTTGACATTCTGTTATATCTTCTCACTTTTCTCTTAGCTTTTCATTGAGCATAGAGAGCTTACAAATTTCTGAAATGCTGCTATATACTGTGCATTGACTCCATCACAGCAATATTCAGATGTTTAAGTTAGACAACTTCCCTGGATTTTGTTTTGCGTCCTTTCTCCTGATAGAAAGCTGCATGCACCCAAATGTTAGATCAAAGTGCCTGCAGACACTTGTGAAAAATAAGATTGTGCACATTTTTTTGCAGTAGAATCCAAGGTTATCTGATGTATAACTTGCTTCATATTGTATTTCTACCTTGAAATGTTTATGAAAATTCTGGGGTCTTCTGGCAGTTGTTTTTTTCTGGTAGTGAATCCTACAGTTTAGAGAGGCCTATCATTTTCCATTGTAAAGTCCTCCTCTGTTGTTTTTAAGATGTCAAACTTTAGCTGTTTGGATTGCATTTTCTATGGTAGGTATCTGGCTTCAGATACTTTGTTAGAAAAACTCAACAATTTCAACAAACAAGCTTAACAGCACCGTTCTGCTAACGTAAGAAAATGCTAATGTTCATTTCACTGAAAGACTTTCAGCATATTATAGCTGACCTGCACCTGTTAGGTAGAGCATGACTTTTTGTGTTAAGGCTACCCTTGGCAGTCCACTTCAGTTCAGCCAAATTAAAAACTATGCAAGCCGAAGTACACCCTTTCTTCTAACTAGGGAGGACCCTGAGCATGCCCCATCCAAGATGTATAGGATTTCTGGGATTCCCCTGCTTACTAAGCTGGGTAAGTTGGTGAATGAAGCAACAAAACAACGTTCAGCAGAAAGGCAGAAATCCACTTGCCACTTGAGTAACAGGGCACGACTAGAGTGATCTGTAGTCGTTACAAAAGCATTAGCTTTTAAGGAGGAATTTAAATGAGGAAAAAATTGTGGGTGTTAGTACATAGCACTAGTGTGCTTGAAGGAAAAATGGATAAGCGGGTGATCAAGGCACTTGGTCGCAGGAAAATTACCACTGATGAGTCTACTTGAGTAAGTACTCAGGTCATGAACAAAGAATTGCAAAATTTAGCCTGAAGTTTGTAAACGCACACCAAATAAAAATTACCAGCCTAATCTCTGCCAAAAGAAACATGAGGAAGAAAAAAGTATTAATTTAAATGTTGCATTAAAACAATTTATTAACGATGATACTAAAAGATAAATGTTAAAATATAAGATAATATAATATTTTGTTAATTACATACTAAGTGTAGTCATTACTCAGTTTAAAAAGGGCTGTAACGTGCAAAGCTCTGTTACAATGGGACTATTTGTAAAGTTATTACTCAACTTCACTATGTGAGGAAGAATTAAGTCCTATATAAATCATGTATATAAAGAAAGTATATGTAAGCTTAAAGATAACATCATTGACATATAATGTATCTATTGCAATTCCATGGAAAACTGCATATTAGGAAAAAAAAAAGCAAACAAAACTCTTGAAAGTACAATATTAAATTTGCTATAATGAAATTTTTGACTGTGGCTTATGATCTTCTTCAAAGTTAAATGCAAATCATTCAGTTAGCTTTTAAGATGATTGTACTTTGCAGTCACACGTGGGCACAGAGTCTGTTAGTTAACTGTTGCTTCAGAGCCAGTAAAGAGTGAAAAAGTCAGTGTAGTTTTATTCAAGGACAGAAGATATTTATGTAAACACTTCAGTTTATATAGTTTAATGAAGTCTTTTGGCATGTATAAATGTCAGATGAAAGCATTTTCTTTTAGATGAAGACTTGGCTTTCCTTCTGTTGGGACACAGAAATTAAATCACCAGTGATACACAACTTAAGAAAAAACAGTTTCAGTGGGGTGGATGTGCAGGTGCTACAGTGTTGCCCAAATCCAAAGTTAAAATCTTCAAAACTTTCTGGAGATGCCACCATCTCCAGAATTACTTCCATCAACATTCTCAACTGTCTGTTACAATGAATGCTCCAAAGTCATTACAAGACCTGAGTCTTGGCTTCACAAACCAGACTTTTTGACTTGTACCCAGCAAGATAAATCAGGTCTGCATTCTCAATATACCTTCCTTGGGTTAAGCCTGCTATTAAAGAAAGATGGAGTAGGAGTTTTCTGCATGTCATTCACAGCCTAATGAACTCATTGAAGAAGCAAAAGATCAAAAATTCAATTATCAGCTTTCTGAGGGCACATGAACCTAAATTTACCCCCTTTACTCAGTTCAAGGCATTATATTCCAAGAGTTAGCATTTAAATATGTGGGTAGCAGAGGATGTTTAAACATTCTCCACCCTTTGATGATCTTCTGTTTTGCATGGGATGCCTCAGTACCCATCAGACTTACTAGTAGGCATGACTCTACAAAGTTAGCATATTGGGAGTTGCAAAGCCTAGAATCCCCTGTGCTAATGAATCCCTAACATTAAATACTGAAATGCTCACTTACACAGGATGGGAACACAGTACTGCAGGCCCTGGTCCTAATATCCTCCCTTGAAACAGTTTCTTTCTATGTAACTGAAGCTTTCTGTAAAACTCAGCAAGCTAATATTACATCCACAAGCAAAAGCACCTTGCTTTGTTGAAACCAAATTTCTCAACTTTTTTTCCCCCACTGAAAAGCACCTGGTGAGATTTCCGGTGTTTCAGTATTAATGCAAACCCAAGATGGGTATTCATTTTTGTCACTGACATACAGAACACCTCAACTGAGCTAATGCTATTATCTACAAGGAATTCATTTGTCATTCAAGGAACTGGTGAGGTGCGAAACACTAGGATGATATGTTTCAAATATTTGTGCTGTGCTGACAGCACCAGTTAGTGTGCAGGAGAGTACTGACAGCAATTAAGAATAGACAATCATTATGTCAGCTATTTTATGTTAATAAATTTGAAGAAAATTTTACAATATATAGCAGGCAAAATCTACAGCTGTACTCAGATTAACTTTGTGTCTTCTCTATTATTTCAAACATGTTAGGAAATACAGCAAAGGATTTGATTAGCTTCAAGGTGTTAAAAGTCATAACTAGAGTTATTTATGCAGTTTGGCCAAGTGGAAAAAATAGCGTAGAATCAGTATAGGTTGTTGCTAAACAATTCCTTCAGAAAGACTGTAACATAAAAAATTATTCATAGTCTCAACCTAAATTAATTAATTACTTCAAAAAAAATTAAAAAGTAGGATGAGTACTAGAATTTCTTCCAACTATTTTGTAATTGAAATGGCCAGGTAAGAATGAATTAATGAGAAAAATACTTCATTACTTCAATGCAAGTCATTATTTATTTGTTGCACATGAGGAACAAGTGATATTACCTCTCACTGATCTTTCTAGAACTGGTTCTGTAGTTGCAGGGTTCATGCAGTCCTAATCTAATGGCCCATGCAGCCATGACTGTAACATGATGCAGAGCCTATGCCATGCTAGCCTTTTCTATTGGAGAGATTAAAATCCCCTTTAAAAGTTTGTTAAACTGGTGTGAAGGAAGAATGTGGATTTTAGTTTCCAGCTGATCACTGGGCATCTTGAAATGAAGGGTTTCCTTAGAATGTCTATGAATAAAGAGATTAATTCAGGAAAGAATAAGCTTTAAATGGGCTTAGAGTTTAAGGGGTCATTAAAAGTCAAGAGCCGCCACATGGAAAGTTAAATCAGATGTTATAAAAAAGAAATTTCTCTTGAGAACTTCTGGGGTGACATTCATGTTTTGCAATATCACTGCAGAATGTTTTGCAGAACTTTTCAGCAGAAAACGTAACCCAAATAATCACTCACCCCTAGATTACATACAGATGTATGACACCTCAGTTAACTGCTCAACCAGTCCCCTACATCCTTCCTAATGCAAAGATAAGATTTAGTCTAGTCGTAAAAGATGCCAGGTTACCCAGTAAAAACAAAGTGAAAAATGAAAAATGAGGAGTATTGAACTACTTTGGAGATTCCAGAGAGAAGCTGAAATCAGCCGACACAATCAGGGCAACAGTATGAAACAGTCCTGCAAAAATCTCTGCCTCAGGGGTAAACAAATGATCTTCAGAAAAATGTGGTAACTCTCTAATTCTCAAACTCATTTGCAACATATCGGTGATTTGAAGGTATCTTCCAAGGTCCATATATATCGGTATATATGCAAAAGTCCATATATTCCAATTATATATCCTGGTGTATAATAAGACACAAAGGACCTTGGTATCTTGCCAAGGTCCTCCATTTTGTGACAATAAGAGCCTGTTGAATGGAAGCACATCCAATAATTATCTCGTATTTAAACCATAGCTCTCAAGATACAAGGCATTATAATCACAAAGTGAATTTTCATGTTGATATGAGGCTTGTGAATGAACAGTTTTGATTTGTTCCAGGCAACCAAAAAGAGCCTTTTAAGGAAGTTTAAACTGATAATGAATACCTCCATTTGTTTTAAATAAAAATCAAAATGACCATGTGATATCCTTCAAACTTGCAAAATATCCATTCCACAAAGGAAAGAAATCTATTCCAGGAGAAAAATAAAATATTGAAATGGCAGAACTTATTTCAGGGTATGTCTTGGATATATCAAATGTTGCCAAGATCTATTTTTAATTAATATTTTATTACTAAAAAGTTAGTATTTAAATGAAGAATGTTTCCCAAAAAACAACTTCATTCTGCTTTCAATATTTTCTTCTTATTCTTTTCTTCTTATTTGCCTTCTTCAATGTTCTTTATTCATTGCAAAGATGCTGAAAAATTGATCATAGCAAGAGTATTCTAATGATAATTCCACATTTTTTTGTTTTTGGCTCAGCTGTAACTCATTTGGAATAACATCATCTTTGGAAGGAGTAGGACTTAATCATAACATCATAACCTCATCCTGGAGGCCATCTCCAGACATGTAGAGGACAAGAAAGTTATCAGAAGTAGCCAACATGGATTCACCAAGGGGAGATCATGCTTGACCAACCTGACAGCCTTCTATGATGGCATGACTGGCTGGGTAGATGAAGGGAAAGCAGTAGATGTTGTTTACCTTGACTTCAGCAAGGCATTCGACAGTGTCTCCCATAGCCTCCTCATAGATAAGCTTAGGAAGCGTACGTTAGATGAGTGGGCAGTGAGGTGGATTGAGAACTGGCTGAACGGCAGAGCTCAGAGAGTCGTGATCAATGGTGCAGAGTCTTGTTGGAGGCCCATACCTAGCAGTGTTCCCCAGGCTGTGCTGCCATCCAACAAGACCTGGACAGGCTGGAGAGCTGGGACAAGGGGAACCTCATGAAATTCAACAAAAGCAAGTGTAGGCTCCTGCACCTGGGGAGGAACAACCCCATGCACCAGCACAGTTTGGGTTGGGGGTTGACCTACTGGAAAGCAGCTCTGTTGAGAAGGAGGTGGGAGTGCTGGTGGACAGCAAGTTGACCCTGAGCCAGCACTGTGCCCTTGTGGCCAAGAAGGCCAACGGTATCGTGGGGTGCATTAAAAGGAGTGTGGCCAGCAGGTCAAGGAAGGTTATCCTCGCCCTTTACTCTGCCCTAGTGAAGCCACATCTGGAGTATTCTGTTCAGTTTTGGGACCCCCAGTTTAAGAAGGACAGGGAACTGCTTGAGCAACTCCAGGAAAGAGCTACCAAGATGATCAGGGGACAGGAACGTCTCCCTTACTAGGAAGGCTGACAGACCTGGGTTTGTTTAGCCTGGAAAAAAGACTGAGGGGAGATCTTATCAATCTCTTCTTATCAATATCCAGAGGTTGGGTGTGAAGAGGATGGGACCGGGCTCTTTTCAGTAGTGCCCAAAGACAGGACAAGGGGCAATGGGCACAAGTTGGAACAGAGGAAGTTCCACCTCAATATGAGGAAAGGCTTCTTTACTGTGACAGAGCATTTGAACAGGCTGCCCAGAGAGGTTGTGGAGTCTCCTTCCCTGGAGACATTCAAAACCCACCTAGACACGTTCCTGTGCCCCCTGCTCTGGGTGTCCCTGCTCAAGCAGGGGGGTTGGTCCCTTCCAACCCCTACCATTCTGTGATTCTGTGACAACATGTTTGCTTATATTTTAAAGCAGCAGAGATTACAGATCTTACACGGGAAGGAACTGTCCAATTATTTGATTCTCCAAGAACCAGGGCTCCAGTAAAAAACTCCTAATAAACATCCGGTCTCAATTTGAAAATGAGATTGAGAGTAGGTACCTACCAATGAGCACGTCAAAACTGGGCAATGTGTGATTGCTAAGAGAATACATGAAGGCATTTAGAGATACTTCAGGTTAAAAATCTTATGTGTTGTGGATCTTAGGACATGCAGAATTCACTGCTCATTAGCAAGGGTTTAAAACAAAAAAGAATACATTTTATTCTCATATTGTTTCTTTCAAGTCTTGCTTGTGGCCTTACATTGTTTTGTAGGCTGAATTCAGATTTTATACTGGTATCTGGTCATCCTTCTTTTAAGATGCTAAACAGTTTAAAATCTTTAAATCTTTCCTTATGAAGTTTTCTTTGACAGTGAGTTTTTTATTCGCAGGAGTCTCTAATCCCTCATCCTTCTATAGAAATATGGATTCCATCTGTATATTCTGGTGATTCACTATCAATATCATGAATACCCTACACAGAGGAGTCATTACTTCCTATTACTGCTACTCTATCTGGGTATCTAAATATCAGCTTACTCTCTTTTGATACAGCAGCACACTGGTGATGTTCACAATGGGCTGTTTTTCTGTTATGAACCCTAAATTCTTTTTAACCTATTCTCCTGGATGAAAACCAGGAGATGTCTGACCTTATTTTTCTCTGTGTTAAAAGGTGTTTTTGTATGAATGGACCAGTGAGCTGAATATGTCCATTTATCACCTAGTAAACAGAATCTTTTTGAATGGCTGCTTATGATCTACAATCTACCAGCTCATGTCATATGTAAGGTTTATCCACATTTTAAATTAATATTTAATTGCAGATACTAAAATAAATTATTGGTGAGATTTAATCCTTGAGAAGCCCCACTTAAATAATCCCACTTTGACTTCCCTGCTGACAAGTAAGTTTTTTGAATACTTTGTTCCATCGTGTTACACCATTTTATATTTGCTTTACTGGAGTTATATCACACTATTTTTTTTCAGAATATCATGTGGTATTAATTGAAAAACTGTTCCTATTTCCACATACATTCCATCTAAGCAGTTATCTTTTACCAACAAAAATAGCTACTCCTGTTAAAATTACAAAAATACTATCTGAAATCATACATTCATAAGACTTATTCATAGGCTATAGGAAGTCACTCAAGTTCTTACAAGATCATATTTGTCCAATTCATTACTAGCATGAAAAATCAAATAAATTCAATTGTATTTTTACAGTAGACATTTTAACAATAGAAAGCATTTGGCAGCATCCAATAAAACATAGAAATACAGAACAGAGGGCAACACTGCAGTATCTGTACAGAGCAAGGTAGTTCTTAAACAGTCTATTGCCTTGCATTTGAACTGAGCAGGTATCTTCCCTTTGTTCATATCTTTTCTCTCCTACAGTTCTGCCACAAATTCCCAGTTCTTTTAACATGTCCTTGTGATGCAATATAACAAATAATTATTATGTTTTATTTTATTGATGAGTTTGGTGTCCTAAAATAAAATTTCTGTGGGAGTCTTTTATTTGTCCATTCTCAATTATAATGTATGAACTGACAAATATGTATGTTCTAGGTGATATTAAAATAACGCATTCTTATTACAAACCCAGATTTTTCTTAAATTTATCAATGTGGTCATGCTGCCAAGCCATAACACTAAACTATTTGACAGTATAAATCAAAGTCCCTTTATCTTCCAATCCATCAGTACATTTCTTTGCTTAAAATTTATTGCCCTGGCAGTTGTAAATATGTGGGGAAAGCTAGCTACTGTAAAGATTTACATCACTAACATTTTTTTTTCAGGATAAACAATACAGACAGAAATGCCATGTGTGTGTGAGAGAGAGAGAAATGCAGTAAAATATTTATTTTTAAAATCAGTTTATTTTATATTCTATTATTTAATTTTCATTTTACACAATTCTTTGACTTTCTTTGCTTTAACATTAATACTGAATATAAATTTAAACCAATCCTTATTTCATTTTTAAAAGGACTATTCCAGCCATAACTACCCTTGCCAATTTCAGGAGAAAATTGCAAGATACTAGCCTGGGGATCTAAGGACGGATGGGAAAACAGGACTGGGGATTGAATAAAGATGTATTTTTATAATTTATGGCTATAGTCTAGGTCTTTTTTATAATAAATCAAAGTACAAATGTTCTCAATACTGGGTGATCAACAAGAAAATTCTTGTACCCTAAACATAACAGTAACCTGACTCTTCATATATTACTTGGGAAGAAATAATTTCCTGCTCTTGGTAGGTAAGGTTCATTGTTCGACTCTTCCCATCAGCTTGTATGAGAAAAAAACCGAACCCTCAGTCCATATTCAATTAATTGAGTCTGAATTATTTCTGAGTTTTAAGACTAACTAGGTGTTGCCACACCCATTATTTCAAGGCGAAGGTAATTTAGGACTTGGACAAGAAAACTTTTATGCTCCACTGAAGTTTTCAGGATTGCAAAATGATTCAGTTTGACAAATTTAGCTCACAACTTTTGCATTTTTGGGGTGAGGGCGGGGGGACTAAAAGACCCAAAACACAAGGTCTTTTCTCCATCCCACCATACAGCCAACATCTCATCTATATCTGAAGCTTCAAGCACTGCTTTCCTTGAATGACTCTAGAGCTGTGAAATTAATCTTTCATAGAAAGGAAGTACCCTAAACACCGCAGTGTTCATCATTCTGGGATTAGGTTTACTCTGTGTGTAATAATTCATATTTGTTTTAAACAACTCAACACTGCCTCTAGTAAATGTGGTCCTCTGTTTCACCTGCAGCTATGGATGCTTACCATACCAGTTACCTCTGAGAACAGTGACACTCACCATACAAATGAGCATGGCCTCAGGGTGACTTAGGCCAGTGATGGAACTTACTCTCTGATTTTAACATGCAAACCCTCCCCAACCCCAAAATTCACCTCAGCATGAGGAAATCTTTTTTGACAGAACAAGCCTGCTCCCACAGAGAATTTCCCACTGTTTTGCAAGAGATTACCAACCAAATCTATTTGTTAGCCAGTGTCTAGATGAATTTGTCAGCAAGCAAAAGGAGTGGGATTGCTCCACAAGGGAATGAGCCAGGAGCTGAGGTGACAGCAGTGCAGGCAGGGCAGTGGCCTCAACCATGGGGTGCAGTCCCCTAAGATCTGAGCACAGCAGGTAGAGAAGGTGTTGGTAAAAGGGTCCATTAACTGACAACATTGAGTTTATTCCAACAGTGGTGGAAGTAGTGGTGATGCTCATATTTTCGTTAAAAAATAGTAAATATAGCTCTGAGCAGATCTTGAGAAATATGTTTTCTATATGTTTGGAGTGACAGTAACTTGTCATGTTTTAACCATCTGCCCAAAACTCAAGTCATTTTTAGAAGTTTGTCACACTGATAGACATGTGTGTACATATTCAGAGCTTGGAATGTGTTTCTGCTTCACCTTCCATTTGTGTCCTATTGCAGCTGACAGTTCATCCATTGATGTCTATTTATCTTGCAGTTTAATTTAGACTACAGCCTGTAGTTTGCAACTATGAATCTCTAGAAAGAGAAAATCCACTGAGTCATTAAGTCAGACAACCGTGCAGGAACTGCCACCAAAACCTTGGCTATTGTTACCCTGTTAACCTCGTGTGGTCACTGGTGAAGTGAGCTATACCTTGTATCTACCATAATGTAATTATTCATTATTATGAGTTCTATCACTGGGATGTTGTCTACAGACATATATTTCAAGCAAATGTAAAAACACATCATAAAAGATGGACTCTGCATCTTCTAGCATGTAGTAGAACAGTTAGCTCATGGATAAAGACCTGTTGAAATGAAAACTCCTTCTGAATCCAGTTCCAGCTCAGAGGAATCTAAGTTTAACAAAGCAGTCTTCCACCTCACTCCTTGTCTTAAAAGTTCCCTTAATTTTACTTTCAGAAACTTTCTATGTTTAACAAGATTATCCCTAAAATGATTTTGTTTTGTGTATATTTTTGTTTTCTGATTCTGATTTAAAGTGGCTTCCTAACAGTAGAAAAATATTTCTTATCTTCAGGAGGATTGATCTGGTCTACCATGGTAATGTAATTTTTATTTATTGTATTTTACTTCCTCAGTATGTTAAAAATTCATTTTTCAAACCCCTTTGCTGACCATTGCCTTGCCTAGAAAATTTTGTTGCTCATTAAAATTATCCTCATATTTACATGTCTCTATACATTTTCACACACAGTTTACTGCTCTTTCTATAGTAAAATCTAGTGGCATTTCAAGTCCTTTTTTTGTGGTATTCAAAAGAACTTTTTGAAAAGAAAACTGA
This sequence comes from Phalacrocorax carbo, assembly GCF_963921805.1. NCBI lineage: Eukaryota > Metazoa > Chordata > Aves > Suliformes > Phalacrocoracidae > Phalacrocorax > Phalacrocorax carbo. Next base: position 70,249,161 of record NC_087514.1, on the reverse strand, counting down.
TTGTATAATAGTCTTTAATACTTCATCAGAGAACTTCAGCTGCTTCTGAGTTACAGCTTAAAGTGGCACTGGTTTTAACTATAACATGCTTTGCAGTTAAGCAGTCCACATCTTAAGACAGCTTTTTAATCCCTGTGCTTATGTCTTTTTACTAGAAAGAATTGCCATTAAACTAACTTCTGTTCATACACATTTCACACTGCACAAATGACAGCATAACTTTCATATAAAACAGACTGAGATCTAAAATGAAACCTCTAAAATACAGAATTTCATAGATATGTTGAACCGTTTCACTGACATATCAGAAAGTACATATTAACAATTACACTACAGTCAGTGGCAAACACTTCCTATAGGGTTCTTGTGATCTCTAGCACAGAAATGAAAGGAATAACATTAATCATATGTCAACATTCATCCCAGCAATGTGTTTTGTATTATCCAGAGTATTCTCTCCATGGCAATTATATCCAGGTTATCTTTTGCAATTTTTTATCTCAAGGTGGTGAATGTTTAAAAGGAGTAATAAGTCTCCATATCTTTTTCCCCCCTAAGCCACTGGTTTATTAACAGCACAAACTGCTATACAAATATACATATCAAGCGTCTACCAAAATCATAGAACCTTTGCAATGGTACCCCAAAATTGCCTAGATTGCTCTTAGGATAGTTCATCAAGGTCATAATCAAAAGTAAGGTATAACCCGTTCAGAAAAAAAATAGAGACAACAGAGATGTGTCAAAGGCTAAAACTGCAGAAGCCTGAAAGAGACAAACTTATCAGAAAGTAGGTGTTCAAGACCTTCACAGCTCAGCCATCTTACTGTCAGGTGCAGTTTCATGGGCAAGGGAAAGGAGGACGATGACAAATATGGCCAGGTGGTTGCTTTGTGGCACAGCTGTTTTTGAAGCTGTGCTGTGCTAAACTGAGCACCCAGTGCTCATGGCCACGCAAAGCCATTAGTGAGTTTGGAAAAACTTACCAGCTGCAGGCCTCAAATATAGTCTTCTTCTACTGGAAGAAACAGGGGACTTCCAAAAGAGCTGATTTGTCCGTAGCTATCATTATAGCTGTTCTATAGCTATTAGGTAAATTTTGAAACAAATTCACTTGAAAAATGTCAACCTCAATCTTTTTTGGTTGTCTATATACTTCTGAAAACAACCATCTAGGAGTATATCCCCAGCCTGGCACTTGATATCTGGATCCTGTAGGTTGCAAAAGGCTGAAGTGAAAGGTCTCCAAACTTGACAAGAAATATAGTTAATCACTCCTTTCAGGTCTCTGCAGTAGAGAAACAGTCTTTTGTCTTGTTTCTCTATGTACTTAGTCATGCAATTTGATGCAAACGGGTGTCATATATTTCTTGTACTTTAGTATATGGGTGGTAAATAACTTCTGAAACAATTGGGTCACTGAAAATATCAGTCATTTAAGTGTTAGGATGTACTAGGATGTTCTACAGTAAGTACCAACATTTGAACACCCCCAAATTGTTTCTCAGCATGATCTATTATCATGATGACACATCAAAATCTTATCAGCAGAATGTACAACAAATTCCTCCTCTCTGTGCTACAAAAGATACTCTCACTCCTGCATTACATGGTACATTTACCTCAGACGAGAGGGCAAACTGGAAATGCCAATGTGTTATTTACATAAAAGTTTGACTTTTAGTGTTTCCCTGCTTCACTTTTTGCATCCCTACCATAGACCATGGGCAGGCAATGTATTAGAGCAAGATGGCAAATTGATTCTTCAAGCTTATGAATGCTCTGTGGTTTTCTAGCAGAACATCATAGTCCCAAGGCCATTTTGAGGACTCCCTGTGGCAGGAACATTCCTACACATCATTGCACAAATGGCAGACATTTTCCAGTCACATGCAGGCTTTCAAAACAGGAGGAAGGGGAAATGGCCTATGCATGCCTATCTGTGGATGCTGGAAACCTCTGAATAGCAGATAGCTTAAAACAGCATTACATTGATTACAAAAGTAATACAAAGCACCATAAGTCTGTATAAGAAAGGTTCTTTTTAGATGAAATATATAATGCAATAGTAAAAACCAAATTATTATCAGGTCGATAATAAAAATGAGGATGACACACTACAGAGAATGTTATTCGTTATAAGATAACCCCATAGACTTCATATTTGGACAAATTCTGTGGTTTAGTTCCTTCCTAAAGCAGAAATTAACTTGGCTTCAAGTTGTTTAAGATATTTCTTTTCTTAAAGTAATGTCCTATGTCCTGGCTAAAATGAAACTCCTCAACTCTGAGAAGCAAGCCTTCAATTTATAATTATCTCATGTTTTCTGTAGTACAGTCTTCAAAGTTCAGCTTGATCGGATTGCTAGTACTAGAGATAATTCCAGGGGAAGGTGGTTTTGGTCAAAAAAGGAATGAAGGAATGTGGCGGGCTTTTATTAAAAAACAAAAACCCTAAACACTTCTGAATGTGTTTCCTCTTAGAATTCCAGTTTCAAAGCTTTGATTAGTACTTTGTTCTTTAGATTTCGATTACAAGAAAGAATTGAGCAATACATTGTTTCATTTTAGACAGCATGGAACAACAAAAGTGCTGGCATATTTTTTCCCTATTCTGTGCCTTCTCACTTCCCCAAGCTTTCTGATGTCTTTCCAGTTTGGAGCTCCTGCTTAGATAAAACAGATGACTTCCTGGGCCTGCTTCTGCTAACAGCAGGCAGGAGCAACGGTGACTGATTGGTTGAAACATGAGGATTAATGGGTATTTATATTTCATTAAATTTTATGCTCACTGGAGAATAATGTATCACTCGCAGATATTGAAACATATGTCAACCCTATCCACTTACATATAATTCAATTTGACTTAAATGCATTGATCAAATTTTATTAAAGTCCAATATATCTTCCAAAAAGGCCCGCTAACACAATATTGCTGCTTCACATTCATCAGATAAAAGGAGGCAATTGTGTTGTAATTCCATTTATACCATTTTTCGGGAAAAGGGAGATTATTGTGAAGCGAATACTCATTACAAGGTGACTGGTGCTGGCTGAAGGACTTGAGACTGAGATTATTAAGTGAATTCTCAAGTGGTGCCCTTTAGTTAAAATTACCCCAGGGTGGGTCATGCCTATTTTCATTCCCAGTGGAAAAGAAAGATCAGCATTGTTAACGATATTGTCCAGGAAAGTTTGGCATGAGAGATTTTGAAGTATGCTAACAATTTATTAATTTGTTTTTCTTTTTTTTTTTTCTTAAAACTCAGTTTATTAATCATGGATAACTGACTTTGAAAAACTGCTTTCCAGTGTTTATTCCTCTTTTTATTTCCTCTAATTCCCTCCTTTTTATTAAACTTTTTCAATTACCTTTACTGTGATGATTAAGAAAAATATAAAATGTTTATTTCTTCATTTCTGCACAGAAAGGAAGGGTGTTTTATACAAAGCCCCCCTCTCTAAACAACCACAACAATAACAGGATGTTTCTTCGGTGCTTGTGTTTAGACAAACTTACTTGCCGTTTGTACCATGCAGAATAGAATTAAGAAAATGGGGTTTCAGCCCTTCTAATGAAAAGAACTAAATACTATTTAAAGCCATGACCCAGCATGGTCATTTAGTCCTCGTTCTCTCGTTCTCAGACAGTAAGGGTTTGGGGCAGTGGGGTTGGTGTAATATGTCTTAGCAAGCTCTTCTTTTGTTTCTGGCTCATGTGTTAAGGGGTTAAACTGCCTGCGCTCCAATATACAAGTGAGCACCTGAGCACAGGCCTTTTAAACAAAAGTCCACTTCTAGACTAGAAAAGAAAGGGTATTGGCCAGGAAGGATGTTCAAGAGTGAAAATAAGGGAGTGTGAAAGTCTAGCTACTCTCAGGAAACTTATAAAAACATGGTTGCGTCACAGGGGATCTAAGAGCATCACCTGGACTAGTGTCCTATCTCACAAGGCTTAAAATCACTTTAAGGTCACTGGGAAACTTACTTCAAGAAAAGTATAGTTTTTCTAATGTTAATTACCCTGGAAATCTTCCACCAAATAAGGGGACTCTAATCCCCAACTGACATTTCCTCCTTTTGCCATATTTTTTATTTCTCATAGGTGCCATTTTGTTCTGCACTGACTATCAGCCTACTCTCATGAACACAGTAAAGATTGCGTTACAGGTTGATAACAGTTTTTGTCCTAAATAATAAACAATTTCAAAATCAGTACTTTCACTCAACTTATTTTAGAAAATCAGAACATTTCTATAAATAAAGAAGTACAGTATTAAACTAAGTGAAACTTTTGTGAATACTTCCCCAATAGATTAGTCTTCTGATTAACTCTAATAAAGTTACTGTCCTGGTTTCTACACACCAAGCAGAACAAGAAGAAAATTTTTCCTCATTCTTGAGAAAAAGGGAATTTGTACAAACACAGGATCTCTTGTTAATATACTGAGATGCATTGAGTCCATTCTTCAACAGAAATTTTAGATAACAGCAAAATACTGATGGTATCTTCCTGCTATCAAAACCCTTGCAAACCCACTAAAAATACTTTATGCAAATCACCAGCCAGTCTCTTTTCCTGAGGCTGATGCTTCAGTCCTAGTCTTCTGAATATATGTATTTTTGTTCTCCCCAAACAACCTGAAGGTCTTTTGTTCAGTTGTGGAGGAAAGTGATTGCTCCTTTTCCCACTCTGTAGGATGTGCTGGTCAGGCCTGCTTCAGACATGAAACCTCATATCAAGTTATATATCTGAAAATAATTTTCCCCCTTCTAGATAGTGAATGAAACAATTTCTTGACAATTAGTCAGTTCTTTCATCTGTATAGGTTGTTTATCATTCACTCTAAGCATTAAGACTTTCACAGGCACACTGGCAATGTTTCCAAGGTTAACTCTTTTTACCCTGGCTAAATTAGCTGAACTCTTTTCAAAAACATCTCCTAGGACTTTACATAGACCATGGGTTTATACAGCTCATATAAGCTCACATATTCGTGAACATAGATATTCTCTTAGCATGCCAATTTTTTAATATGCACTTCAGGAATTAAGTGGTTTTATGAAAACAAGAGGAAAGGGCAAGTAAAATACTTTCATTTTAAGAGATGATGAAGGGAATTACCAACAGGAATGCAATTCACCTCTTTATGCAATTGGATTGATAGAGATGTTGTCCACACTTTGATTTGCATTATAGTCCAGAAACTATTTGTCAGTGCAGCTCATCAGATACTGCCATATCAACAGATTCTTATATGTAAAAGTGGCTTAAAATATGTTTGCAATATTATTTATATGGGGTCCAGAAGGGAGTAAACCAGTGCAAGAGAATCTCCTGCAACTGCTTCTGCATTATTGCTTTTGCTGTACCACAGATCGAAGTTGAAGTTAACCTTAAAATCCTTCTCACAGCTTGGAATTTTGGAGCAGCTGAGGTGGGAAGGGTCTGTGGGAGGTCATACTGTCAACCTTTTGCTCAAAGCAGAGGCGCCTGTGAGGACAGGTCCAGTTTCTCATGGCATTATCTAGTCTTGTCTTGATAATCCCCAAGAATGGAGATCCCACAGCCTCTTTGGGCAACCTGCTTTCCACGAGCTGTTGCAAGAAAGCAAGCATACAGGTATTGATAATATGATGTACCCTGTTACGGTCAGATGTTGAAACAGAGGCTTAATTGCAACATCCAAGGCATATTGCTGCTACTTAGCCTTCTGTGCTTAATAGAAAAAACCACTCTGACAGCCTTGCTCCTCTGAAAGTGTCAGCATCACATCATACTGTGATTTAGTTAAAAGATGTGTGAGAAATACACATAAATGTGAGCTGCCTCTTACCCTACTGCTGATAATTTAGTGCTAAAATATTTAAATGAAGAGCAGCCCCAGACAACTATTATACAGACATTCTTTAAACAAGGTCATCTCTTCTGAGATTTCTTTGTACCAGGGGGTCTATGCTGTTACTGTATGCAGGGTGAGGTGCCCTTTTGGCAGAAAAAATTACATTTGCCTTGCTTTACTTTCACCCCTCCTTGCTGCACCTCTACTTTTTCTCCTCTCCCAGTCCCCTCTCCCCAGTGCAAACTGAGCAAAGCAGTAAGTCTGGCACAACTTCTGGAGAAAGGAATTTGGTCTTCCAGTTCCTATGCTCCTTTCTCTTTGGTTTCTGGTCAACCCATATGCATATAACTGTTTGCAAGAAGTGAAGGTCACAGTTGTGTGTTCTCATAGCCATACTACATAAGGTTCAAACTCACTCATACTAACATTTCTGTGAGACATGCTTTTCACGCGATAAATCAGGAAGCAGAAACGGTAACGTGGTTCATCTATGAGACTCTTTCAAAAAATTATGTCCTGTAAATTATTCACTCAAGTCTCATAATATTACAATATTAAGATGTTAATTGAGCTTTACCTGTCTATTAATTTTAGAAATATATTATTATTACATTTACTTATTGTCAATTTTTTGTTCTTTATTCATTTACTCTTATAAGACCCATAACAAAATCACTCCACTATCTCAACAAAATGACTGTAAACTTCTGCTTGACTGTAGTGCTTTCCCCAGTGACTAGCACAATGTTTTAGGGCATTTTTTCCCACATTTTTGGGGAAATTGGACAGATACCTGAAGCATAACTGTTGCAGACTCAATAAAGGGAGAAAATGGCCATCAACATGTGAAAGAGAGTGGAAACCTTTGAGAGGCAAGAGGCCAGGTGGTACTCTTTGACACTACAGGCCAGTGGACAGACTGTAATCAGCCAAGAAAGGAAAGGCAGAAAGAATTTCACACAGCTGCAGGTATCCAGTGTTTATCAGAAATAATTATAAATAATCTCAAATTATCCTTGTGATGCTTTGTTTTGTTTGCCCCAAGTGTCTTACAGAAAAACAAAAAAAAAACAACAAAAACATGAAAACTCATTCACTCTATGAATAATAACGATTCTGAATCAAATTCCAGACTCATGCAATATATCTTATAGGGAAGTTAATTACCTGTATGAAGATACAGGAATCCTGGTACAGCATCACTGCTAGTGCCACCATCCACAGAACAAAAAAGGTGCAGTGTATGATGTTGTGTTGCTCTATAGGATTTAAAAAACATGAGTTTGGGGTGAATGCAGCACTCATCAGACATGAAGCTGTGAAGGCATTAAGCAGATCATGTCATGACTTATGAAGGACAAACGTTCCTGTTTGCTTTTCTTTATAAATAAAGTAAAAGCAACATTTCATGCATCTTTAACTCATATGCAGACCCTTTCTCCAGTGAAAAGAAGGCCATTCTATACAAAACATAGCTTTCCACTTAAAGTAGGAATATTTCCAATGTAAAATTGTAATTTGTACTAGAATCTAATTATAAGTGAATCGTGTCCACTCTAACAGATTTTCAGATATATTCATTTTAATACTATCTTCTACTTTTCTTGTTCACTTGCACACCTGAAACTTATGCTATAAGATTAACATAACATAGAATTTAAGCAAGAAATACCTGTTAACTTAAAAATGTATGTTATTTTTATTAAAAATTAATTATTCTTAAAAATTTATTCCATATAAATTTGTACTTATCTAAACCTGTAGTCCCAGACTTCTCAAATTATGCTAGCTTTTCCTTAGAAGATGTGTGATGAAGACTGACAAAAATGGCGAGAGCTCCGTCTTCCAAAAGGCATTAACAATGTCACCAGCTGTGCATCATCAAAGTGAAGTGGAACTTCCAAAGGTCTACTAGATGCAGTTAAGCAGGAGGAGATTGTTCGGCTAGCTGCTGTAAAAATACAGGTGCTAGGTTCACGGAATATATCTTTCCTGCTAGTACTTTCCTCTATAAGCATGCAGAAAAGATATGCCATTTCTCCCCTGAAGCCTTTACAGGGTCATCTTTGTTGCTCCAGTAATCTGCTCATTCTTTCCACCTTGTCTAGCTCCTGCCCCAGCTGAAAACATTGTTGTCACTAAAGACAATAGTATCTGCCGACAGGACTAGGTGGTTTCTTTTGTATAGTGCCCATTTTTTATGGACATTACCTCAACAATGACTTGGACTGAGATATACTATGTGTATGTGTATGATATACTATGTGGTGCTGTTTACAATAAAAGCATCAGACTTTCCTGGTAATTGAAGGTAATGCATCAGGCAAATTATCTATTTACATAAACACTTGTGCCCTGACTTAACTTGGTCTAGCTGAGAAATACGGCTCATTTTTGTCAAAATCTTTTTACAGAGCACATTTACCAAAATAAATTTTAAATGAAACCAGGTTACTGCAAATCTTAAGACCAACTGTTGGTGCATGTTTTCTTTAGATACAGATCCCAGGCAACACTCATCACTCAACCTTCCTTGAATTATCCTCCGGTTTTATGTGACTTGATTAATCCACTCACAGTGTCCCGTTTCCTACCTATGCTTCTATTGTTGGGCAATCATCTTTGTCTTCACAGACATCTTTCTTCTCCAGCTTCCGTCTTAATGCTGGAAACTTCTGCTGTTCTATTGCTTACCTTCTTGTTGTTCATATTACTTTTCTGTTGTTAAGAAGGACACTTGCAGCACTTCATGCTTCAACTCAGAATATTGTTGGCCTCAAAGTCACAAGGCCGTATCTTTGTGTCAGTCCTTAGTTCTTCTCTTTTTATTTATTTTTAAAAATAATTTTTAATCAATAAGGCTGTTGCACAATTTTGGGGGTCATGATGACTTATTGTGAGGACAGAAAAGAGAAAATACTTGTTCTGACACACATGTGCACGCACACCTCCCTGTTGTGATGCAGCAAAGGACCACTAGCAGGCCATGTGCCTCTGCGTTGGTTCAGCAGCAGAACGATTCCAATCAAATAGGCTATCAGTTGCCAGTAGGAAGTCCCAGAACCTCTTCCAGTGTCACTGAAGTCACTAAATCACTTAGTTCAGTCTCATACTGCTTTCAGGGGTTCAAGGATGATAAAGTCTACCTCTGTTACTATGCACAGAGATTGCTTACTCAGATATGGAAATGATCAACCAGTTGTGGCCTGGAGACTGGATGTCTACCTGGATGTACCCCTGCCTACTTCTCTTTCACCAACCCATAAAATTACAGGTGGGGTCTGTTTTCTCAAGGGCTGATCTGTAAGGAAGAATTCTAGTAGCCCAAGAAGAGCTGGCAGGCAGCAGCAAAGGATAGAAAACAGAGCTGACTTTTAGACTGGTGCCAGATACACCTTGTCTCCTTTCCATTCCTGGGTTTTTACCTTTGCTGTTAGACTATGCAAATGATTCACAGTATTGCTTCTCAAGCTGTTACAGGTGCAAACTATCTGGATATTTAAATACTATGGTATCTAATAGGATGCTATCAATCTTTTATAGTAAAAGAATACATAAATTATAAACAAATATGTCCTTCGGTCTAGTGGAACAGCATAATGATCAAAGACACACAATAGAAATGTATTTGCTTCTACAGTAAGCTTTATTCCCCCAGCGCTCAGTCTGTAGTGATGGACAGGCAGTGAGCTGTCAGTTTTTGTTCTGTCTGTCACACTACACTTACCTCCTGTTGTTTTAAGTAATCAATATGGGGGCTGAAATCACCTACCACTACCTCTGCTACCTACTATTTTGTCCACTCATAAATTATGAATCCCTGCACAACATCAAGTCTACAATTTCGATTGCATTTGCTAATCATTGATCAATAATTCAAAAGCCTCTTCTTCTTCAAGGGTCCCTAGTTTCCTGGAACATATGGCATAAGGCTGACAGTGTTCAAGAAACTACTCCCTTATCACAAAAAGGAGCCAGGGAAAACAAGTTGTTTAAAGTTGTTTCTTTCTTTCTTTTTTTTTTCAAGGGACTGACTTTGTACTTTTTTTTATTATTATTTCTTCAGCTTGCTCCAGTTAATGACTGGACAAGCACTTGTATGCAGGATTATTTTCAGCTTCATACCTTGAGAAGACATGCCGTTTATCAGCCAATCTGGGTAGTTCAGTTTTACAATGACAATGATAATGATTGCTATGCTTACTTTTACGGCGATTGGACTATATTTCCCATTTCCAGAAGTCTTATTTTTCATGTTGTTATGCTGTTTATTCTCTATGTAAGATCATGAGAATTAGATAAAAACTAATCTTTATTATGTGTTCCTGTAAATACATAAAAATGAACACAATGAACAACAGTCTTTCACAAGCGAATCTGAAGTCCTTAGCCATTACAAAAGAGCCACAGAAAGCTTGCTGCAGTGTTTCTTTCTCTAAGATTGTTTTATTAGCTACTTTACTGCTAGGGTAGGACCATGAATAATAAATATTGTCATACAGAACAGTTCTGATTACTTCTCTGTGGAAACCTTTTAAATAACCAGATCCTGAAAATACCTACAAAAATTCACTTCATGCATAATCCCTGGTTTAAAGAAGAGACAAGTTCAGGCTTGCTAGTAAATTTGACTATTTTCATGATTAGCCTAAAAAAACCCTTACAATTCTCACACTTTTTTCAGTCCTTTGTTCTATGACTTTAATTTTAGAAGAGACACAGTGTCTTGTTTAGATTGTGTTGTATAAAAACCTCCTTTAATAAAATAAAATTTTTAATGTTATTATATTTCATAGATAAATAAGTTGAATGTAAGTATGCAAATGAAACCAGTATGATAATGTAATCAGATTTTTTTAGAAAGGTTGTATTACATTATCTATAATAATGTATTTATCTGTACCGCTATTGTCTATAGCTGCATGCAACAATCAAGTAACTAAAAAAAAACCAAACCAAACCAACCTGGGATTTGGGGTTTTAAATGCATGCTTAAAAAATAAACTCATAATAAAGCTATTAACATGATCAGTATGTTTATCTAGGAGACAGGACAGTGTATGCTTAGCTTGAGATTAACTGATGTACTTCTATGATTTGTACTTCCTTACATCAGTTCTTTCAAGTGGAATATAACTCTGAACAGCAGCTACAGATATATTTATTATCAAACTGCCCACCAGTTTTATTCTGTGTCAGATGCTTCCTGGACATTTGAAGGCAGTACCTTGCAAGTTGGCTTACAAGAAACATCAATCATCAAAAAATTACTGCCTAGTGGAGCTTGTATTAAAATAGTATTAGCAGTAGCCCTTTCTGGTGAAAGAAAATAAAAATCCTACTTTCTTCAAAGTTTAATCCTAACTTCAAATGTCATAACCAGCTTTTGAGACTAATATCCCTGATATCCTGGTTTAGGAATATTTTTCTTTTCAAGTTTGATTTAAATGTCCAAATTATAGATCTTCAATGATTTTTCATACATAAACAGGATGAGAATAAGGATAAATTTAACCTACAACTATTGTATATCATACTCAGGATGCACAGGATTCATGTTGCATCATCTTACTTGAGACATCTCACTGAGTTAAGTTAAAATCAAAGGGGCTTTTAGATGGCAATATGTTTTTATTTCTGGGTTTGGTGCCTTTTGGCCTGTCTGAAAAATACCAAGCAAAAATTTCTGCCCAACATAGTATACACACACAGTTTATCATGAATGAGCACATGAGTTTAGAAGTCAGAAGAACAGAGGGGAAGAGAACAAGAATGGTAATGAGGTGATGCAGGTATATAGGATAAGAATTTTCCTAATCCAATAACTTCTAAACTGAACATGTGTCTTGACTAGATCAAATTATTGGAGGAGAAAAGAAGTTTTAACAGACATCTCGTTATGATCACTCCAGATTTTTCTGTATTTTTCCTATTCTTTTCTACGTGAGAAATTAATTTTTCCTAATTACAATTCATTTTTGTGTTGCTTTGTTCCTAGAATTTTGGCCAAAAAAAAATCTTTCCAAGCACAGAGCACAAGGTGATATTTGTTGCGTAGAGCCAACTAATGGAAACTGCAATTCTATATGTTATAAGATTCTATGCCATCTCATTTAGAAGCGATATTAATATTCTCTAAAGTAAAAACAATTACTTTAGAAAAGAGACATTTGGAAATAATACTGGTTTGGTGAATAATTCTCAAAATCAGCAGCGACCTAGTAACATAAGAAGTCTTTTCATCCTTACCAGTTACGATTTTGATATTTTAGAAGAAATAAAAGGTTGGGGTTTTTTCACATTGAAACTGAATTATGTTGAAATCAAAATATTCAATAAAAACCCAAATCAAAAGATGTCAATAATATTTTGACAAAGGTGTTCCAAGCAGTCTAAATTTATTTTCTGAAAATGGAAAATTAATAACACTCAATTTATGAATCAGATCTCATATATATAAAGTTGACATCTCTTATGAATAGCTTTATTTTCAAGTGCAAACTTTAATCTTTGCCATATTTCACCTCCTACAGGCCTTCTTTTCACCAGTTGTTCTCTGCCAACTCTTTTATTTGGATCAGCCATGCCAAAATCAGTTTTGTGCAATACCTATTTTGGTATCTGGCAGTAACCTCTATCTGTTTCTAATGTATTTTAGAGTCTTTGGTAGTGGTGGTAGAATGGGCCTGCCACAGAGCACAGCTAGAAGATCAGCCAGCATGTAGCAAAGATACTGCTGCTTGACAGAATTAAGTACAAAAACCTGTTCTTGTTCTGTCCTGTTTGATACTCAACACAAGGAGAAAGTTTTTTACAGTGAGGAGGACTGAGCACTGCCGCAAGTTGGCCAGGGAGGTTGTGGAGTCTCCATCCTTACAGCTATTTAAAAGCTGCCTAGACATGGTCCTGGGCAACTGGCTGTAGCTGGCCCTGCTCAAGCAGGGGGGTTGGACAAGATGATCTCCAGGGGTCCCTTCCAACCTTCCAACCCCTGATATTCTGTGATTCTAAATTTGTGCTCTTTCTCTCTCCTCAAGGATAATAAAATGCTGTTATTGGAGATACCTATTAAAGCTGTTTCAGAACAAAATTTCTGATACTTTTTTGATATCAGCAAACATTTTTATGAAATCATGATTTGTTCAGATCTGTTATCATGAATTCCAACAGCTGCAATTGATTTTTTGACAGTAAATGCATCATCTAGGAACTAATATTTTTTAAAAATTAGAAGTTGCCATTTTCTGGGGTGATTACAAGACATGCTGCAGTTGAATAACACCTCTAATATAATTCAGGTCAGAGATCATAGCGATCGTAACAAGTGGGATAACTTCCCTAGGTGAAATGAGCAGAAACTCACCTAACAAGCATTCTGATCTTTTCAGTCTGTTTCTTTTTCTTTTCTCTCATGGAGAAGAATGTTGTAGCAGCTATCATGTGGAAGTACAGATAGGAAAGCTAAGCATGAAATGCAAGTTGAAATTGGATTACAGAAAGGAAGAATCTCATGTACTAATTTAAGCCAGTGTTCAATTGATGGGAGCTAATGAACTACAAAAGCTCTGACATCTTTTGCAGCAGACAACCCAGTGTAAACTAATCAACATTAAGTCAATATAATCTAACCCTTGGTTGTTCATTGATCTTTTTTACAGGCTACACACTGCCTGGCCATGTGAATGGGTCAGAAATGTGTATCAGGAAGAGGGTAAAGCTGTTACCACAAAGGAGGACTAAATTAAAATTGGCCAGCATGAAAGGAAAATGAAAATTACCTGCTGCATCTCTTCATTCTGCATTTATAAAATGCCTATGTTTTTCATCAATCCCTTGTAAAATGAGGCTGACCGGTTCACCCATGCCCATCTAACTTATACGCATTCCAGCTAGAGCTATGCAATGAAATCACTAAAAACTTGAAATGTGCAAAGGCTGAGTTTCCTCTTAAAAGGAGCTTCACACCAAGACTACAAGCTCACGATTTCACTGTTTGGAATGGAATTATGAAGATTTCACTTCAATCTATGAATCTCTCAACTGTTTTGATGTCGGAGAGATCCAGCATTTCCCACAGCAGCACTGCCTTTTCTCATATCTATCGATACGTGTGGGTGGATGTCACTAGACAGGTATAAGGCCTTTGTAACAGACTATAAAAGCCATATTTTCTCCTAAGTGTGTGGCAGACAGAAAACTGTGGCGGTTTCATTGTGGGCACAGGAATTAGATATTTCACATGGTGGTATACATTTATTTTACTAAGGGAAAGAAATCCCTTGGGCAATGAAATGATACCATGTTACCCAAAGCCTAGATCAAATGTCTCTTTATGTTTGTAGAAATAAAAATAAAATAATGCTTCAAAATATAAAATAGCATTTGGAACCATTGGTAAGGATAATGTTTATTAAAAACTGCTTTTGGAAAGATTAATTCTCTACTTACACATATACCTTGCAAAAATTAAAAAATGTAAAGGTAATAATTTACTTGCAAAGACTTACCAAGACGTAGATCACTCACAGGCGTTGTCTCTAGTGCAGCTTGTGAGAGTATGCCAAGCAAGTCTTGGCCTGCAGAAAAGAAAAATTTCACATATCTGTGCAGAAAAAAAAAAATTATGTCTGTCTGAAGAGGTAGTTTACTAGACCTCTTACATAAATATAAACAATAGATTTCAGCGTATTCCAGATTTTTATTGTCTTTTCTTTACTAGGGTATTCACAATACATTTTAGGTCCCTTCAGGATGAAATTATGTCAGAATTTATATTCAAAATTTAACTTTTATTGCAGAATTTGAAATTGTGTCTCTGCTTGCTATGACAAAATTCGGAGGGGATAGCTGAGGAGGACTGGGATCACATTAAGGAAATCTCCCAAATGTCTATGTAAGAAAATGTTACTCAGTCATTAAACTACTAGAACTCAACAAGAAAAAAACATGGTGTAACTTCAGTCGCAGCTTTTTAGTTTATTCAAATGAAGGACCCTCAAATGGTTTAGTTAGGAATTAAGTTAATTGGGTTTGGTGTAAGGTTGGTGTACTTCCTGCTGGAAAGTTTCCCATATTTCCTCAGTATAAGTAGCGACTGGACTCCCATGTCACCCTGTTAGCCCAGACTTTAATTAGTTCTGGCATTCGCCTCATAATGATAAATGCTGAGATGATGAATGGAAATGCAAATGAGTGTGAAGTGGCTCAGCCATCAGTGCTGAATATCATTAATACCTTCCTACTGTTAAATCGATCAATGTCATCCCAGGATCCCTCTGTTCAGCGGGTGCAGATGGCTGTCCGCCAGAATGCCTTCCATTATATTGGCAGTGAAAACTTTGTGGGTTTTTCCTCCCCATATGCTTTTATTCATCTTTTGCTGAATATTTGTTTGGCAACTAGAACTCTAATATATTTCCAGCTGAGATGATAACTATTTAGGGTCAATAAGCGAGTAGCTAATTTAGAGCAAAATAAATATGAATATGGATCTCTTCTCACATCAGGAGAGGAGTATCAAGTGCAGATGCAATACATTGGAGAGGAATAGAATTTTCCACAATGCAAAATTTCATGTGGTAGCAATGAAAGATAAAAAAATAGATTGCAAAAATGTTTGTTCATTTCTCAGGCATGTTACAGCTCTGTATTTTACAAGTTTCTGGGTCTGGCAGCATGTCCACAGAACTAAGTTTTGTAAGAATCAAAGGGTTGGATAATGTTCAACATGAAGTTTTAATATCTGAAACATTTTTGTGAATATGAAGAACAAACCTTGAAAACCTTGGGAATAATTGTTTCATCAGTTAGGTTGCATTTTTGTGCAGTGAGTTCGGGGGTCATCCACAAGGATATGCATTAGCCTAGTGGGGTTATTCTTCATAGGGAGTCTTTCCAGTATATGCAGATGTCTTCCGAGGAAGTGTTTCTGCACATCTAAACTTAGGACCTAACTCTGACGCCTCCTTCAGGGATGCTTCTCTGCTTAGCACAGAGGGAGTAAGGGGATTAGGCTTTGTGAATAATCACTTTTCCATATAGTTCACAACTGTCTAACAATCTCAGACAGTAATGAGTCAAGAGTGCTTTATTATGTTAAATTAGGAAGAAGTATGTGTCATCCACAGAAAGTGCAAATAACCACCTTTTGTTAAGGTGTCAGGAGGCTACTGAGAGGGTAAATTCACCACAGTGTATCAGCCTGGAGTCTATTCTCTTATAGCTTGTGTTTAGCCATATGTGATAACAGCCAAACCATATCATTTTCACACAGCAATCTATGTAATCAAATATCCAACTGTCTATGAACCTGCTCATCTGTGGCTTTGGAAAGACCAAGGAAAAACATTCTGTGATGTGTACACCCTGTTCACTGTAATGCCTAGGTGAAAAGTGTACTGGTCCTTCCATCCCCTCTTCTTCTCATAAATAACACTGTATATCTTTCATTTCCCTCATAAAACCTCTCATTCCATCCTCTCAGTAGGTTGGAAGCTCTCCAGTGGATTGAGAACTTACTGGAACTGGTCCAAGAATAAATCACTCATTATCAAGTTCTATTCTTTACATAAATGAAACTGTCTCTTTTTTTTTCCTAAATGTCTGTATTCCAAAAAGTAATTTCTATAAATCACCTTTGCATTTACCCACTGAATTTGTTTAGTAATGGGATTATTCTCTGATCTTAGGTTAAATGGGTTTTTTTTGTATTAGTCTAATGAAAATTGAAAAATAAAATCAGACAAAAATATTTTGTTACTTTGGAGTCTATTAGAGCTTTGGCATCTATGCTAGAGTAGCACCAGCCATTTTCAATAACATCAGGAACACAAGGAAGTAAATTAGACGTTTTAATTGTGAGATTATATCACTTTGATAGGATGGCTACGGAAAAGCCAAAACAAATTCTAATAACAAAACAATAATTTAAACTGAATATATGGCACTTACTTCTGTGTTATTTTTGCTAGGTTTTAATATTTTAAAAATTTTAGTAATACCTCATGCAATGAAGCTGCTACACTGACTTATGAAATTAATATGAATTTTAATGGTCCTTTTGCTTTCAGTCAACATTTTCATGAGGCCTGAGATAGAAAGTTAAAGATACTGCTCACTTTGATTTGAAAACGGATAAAACCATTCTGTGGAAAAAAGTGCTAATGTTTCATATTCATACAATATACAACCACAAGCAGATTCCAGGAATTATATCAATCTAAAGCTAGAGAGTTAGTTACATTTCTTTTACTAGCACAGACATACATTTTTATGTCATTCAGTTCTTGCTTATACAGTTAGCAAAACCATTTTACAATAGCAATTACCTTCTCTTTTTTGAATTAGTTCTATTCTTGTACATATTAACTTTCTATAATTCCAGATGTGTATGTAGTACTTTAAAGAACAGTGTGGGGAAAAAAAGGGCAGGGGAAGGATTGTGCCACAAAGATACTCAATGTGAAGTGAAATTAAATGAGGTCTGAAGCACAGAGATTAATGTGGGAAGTCTGTGACAGATTTTGTCAGAACGCCATCAGCAAAGGCTATGTCAGTAATGTGACAGAAGGGTTTTGGATTCCAAGGCACCCTCGAAGTACCACAGTCACATACCATCCTCCAGGCTTCTGGTTTTACCCATCCAAAACCACTTACCAAATGTTCCTTAAAGTAGCTCTCATATGGTTTGAGCTGAACGTGGTCCACACACAGCACAACTGTGCTGGTTTTGCTTGCTTTACTCACTTTTCTCACAACTGATCTCCTCAAAAGCTCTGCTTGCCATCTCACATCTCATGCAATGAGAATCTACAATTATTCAGAGCTTGTTGTTTTGAACAGACTTCCTCTCTCTATTTCTTGGATTCTCCATTTCAGCTGAGAGCTCCTCTTGAAATGCATCTTTCAGACCTGATTAGATATTTTCAATTATCTCTTCCTGTGTTATTGCACAACTACTAATGGATTTCTGTAATCATATTATACTATTTAATACATATGTCTTCATTATTTATCTTTATATGTGGTAACTTATTTTTCAGAGCATTTCCCAACACAATGAAATCAGGTGATTTTGCCATTAGCTTCAATGGAAACAAAATTAGTTTCTGCAATTCCTTTTTAATTACCATCCTTACTGCAGGGCCACGATGTTGGTTGCACCCATTGGTTTGCCCTTTATACTCGGTGGAGGTATGTGCAAAGGGAGATATTATGCAGAATGCATAAAGATGGAAGATCATGTCCCTGAGAAAAGATGTGTCTATTATACATCAAACTGATAACATTATCCTAGGCTGCATTACTCATTAGAAAAGACTGCTATCAGTTTATGGCTTCAAGAAATCTGAACCATTGGGTGTACGTCTACAGCTGCACACCCACATGTACCCTTTTGCATGCACGTGCATGGGTAAAGCTTCACATGTAAAGACAGAAAAACAATGTTTTCTATCTATAGCTAAAGACAACCATCAGGGTGACTGAAAATAGGGACAGGCACTAGGAGCCTAGCCAAAGAGAAAGACTGGGGATGAATGAAAATGAAGTACTAAAAGCAGGATTAGGACTTCAACGAAGTAAAGCATAAGGCTTGCTGAAGTCTGAGAAAGTCAGAGACAGAAGAGCTCTGTCTGGCTCAGGTAGAGGGGAAGGAAGATTCCCATCAGATGCTGGCAAAGAATCAGGGCTCCCAGGGCCTCAGCCATGTCTTGAAGGTCAAAAACAGTTCTGCAGAAACCCTTGGCAAGCTACGGGCCTCATTTACCTCTGAGAACCTCTCTACGCAAAGGGCAAAACCTTGTTACTGTTGCCACAGTTAGGGATCATATAAGATAAAATAGAGATTTGTGTAGTGGTCTAAAATGTTTTAGTTCAGCTAATGACAGATGTAAGGTCTGAGTCTTAATTCATTTTAAAGATCTAGGAATTATGTCCAAAATACGTGAAACCTAGAAAATCCAGGCAAAAATAGAACCTACACAAAGTCAAAGTCTCCATACATGAGCAACCTTACCTGAACCTCACTTTGTGTGATACAGAGTAGTTAGTGGGTCAGAGAAGATTACAGGAAGTTTTGTGGTAAAAGCAGCCTTGGAGAACTGGATTAAACCTTGCCTCTTGTCATACTGGTCTTTAATGAGGCTGGTCTAGCCCTTTCAGCCAAACTTTTTGTAGGTGGTTACTAATTACATACTGTTCACTTTATGGGTCTCTGATCTGCAAAAATTCTGGGTACTCACATTTACATTTGTGAGAGCTGTGCTCCGAGTTAGTAGGGAGCTAGAGAAAAGCAAGTACATACATAGAAACCAGGCCATATGCATACAAACAGACAAACAAAAATCAGAGCATGGGTGTAGCCCAGGTGGACTACCAACCTGCTGAAGCTGCCATCAACATAAAAAGGGATGATTTTTCCACAGCTCCCTGCTGTTTTCTTTTGCTGACCTGTCTGAAGCTCCACTAACTGGGAAAGAGCTATGAACCTCAGTTTACAGAGTCTAGAGCAAAGCCCCTACATCAATATTTGGGTGGCCTTCTCAGCTTTTCCTGTTTAAGAAAAAAGCCAAAGAAAAAACAAACAGAAATAGCTACGCTATGTTATTCTGCACTGCTTTTTCGATACTGCTTTCTTACATACATTTGTACTACAGTGATGAACGGGATACATCACAAAATTACCATTTCTTTCATGTGGGCAAGGTTTAGACAACACTCAGTAAACATGTCATGAGCCTTCATTAAGTAACAAGGGTGAAAAGAAACACTGAGGAGCTGCTGCTTTTGGTAACATCCATCCATCCCTTGAGTTGAATCACAGAAAAACATAATGCGATCACGTAATTAAAGAGTACGTCACACCCTGCAAAACAGATCTCCAGATTTTTAAATCTGAAAGCCTGACAACAAACTCAGTGTTGTGGCTTTCTGTACTTTGTGGAGGCTGGAGGGAAGAGGCAGTGAGCAGTATTCTGTTTTCAAGCTCAAATGGTAATATGAAAGAAGATTAAATGTTCAGATAACAAAAGCTAGTCTACAGGGATCAATTTGTTAATGTCATATTTACAGATTTATACTAGTATAAATCCAGAATGGCTGCACTGAGATCAAAATACTCTTAATTTACATAGGTGTCATTTGTAGTTCAGTTTTGTCCTTAATCTTGCATTTCTCTTTAGTCATTGTAATTTTACAGAAGTGTGTCATAACTCAGAGGGAAGTTTTCAGGAATAGAACAACATGCTTCATAGAACATGCATCATAGAACAGAATGGTGTTTGCATATACACTGGGATATTTTAAATACATATGAAGAATTAATTAATTTGAAACTGACTGAGAATTCTGGCAGTATAATTAAAATAAAAGACAACTGTGAAGGAAGCCCGAAGGAAAGCAGGACAGGAGAAGGATGGGGTAATGCAATATTTCACAGGCACAAAAAGGTGGAGGCAGTTGAATTAACAAAGAAATAAAAAAACCATAATCATAAACAGAGTGAGGAATACCTATTGCATTCTCATGGTTACAGACAGATGTCTAAGCTGACTGTTTTCCTGAATCAACTTTATTCAACACCTGTGAGCATGTGATTAATTTAACTAGAGTACACAGTGTACTTTTCTTTCAGTTTAAAAAAAAAAAAAGTTGACCTCTGGTATTGTGAAAGAAAGACAATCAGCTAACCTAATAGGCCCTTTATTTGCTAATCAAACCTCTCATTAACAATTAATTGGATCAAAAGTTCGCTGGCCATTATTGCTGTGTCAGTTCGACTCTGCGGGTCTCGGAGGATGAAACTAAATGAGCTGGTCAGGTTATAAATAATTTCCAGTGGCTACTCCTCTTACCTCGGGCTCTTCAGGTAGAGGTCAATGTCCTGCCTACTGCAGGCAGAAAAGACTGTTGCTGCGACAAGCAAGAGGCATTCTTCCTTTTCTAAGACACTCATTTAGGCTTAGTAATTTAAACCTTTGTAAAAAGCCGCAGTATAAAAAGCAGCTCTGTACTGCAGTGTTTCTGCATGTACTCGCTTATCATGACTGAATCAAAGCAAAATTTCAGATCGCTTAAAGCCTTCCAAAAATGAAAGAAGCCAGGAGTTCCTTTAATCAGGAAATCTGCTTCTTAAACAAACCCTGCAGAGACACCTTTATGGCAATATAATTATTTGTTTCTATTCTTAACCTAATAATACAGGTAGTGACTGACAGAGTTCAAATACTGCTCATCAAATAACATGAAAGGACCTGTCAGAAATAAATGAAGATACAAATAAGAATAATGTGAACAGGGTTTGGTCCAAAATATGTGCAATGCCACATTTAACAGTTGGTTTCTCTTTTTTTCATTAAAAAAGGAAAAAGGAAAAATTTATCTTTCTGTCTTTCCTTTAGACAAAAAAGTGACAAGCAGGTACATCAACTCTTAACATACACATATTACAAGTCAGTTTTAGGAAGGAGGGCAACGTGGTCTGTCCAAGTCTCAAAGATCCTGTGTTGTGAACTCCAATACGATGACAGGCCTATTTGTTCATTATAATTTAAATTAAAAGAGCAAAGTAGAGAAGGAGGTGACATCCATCCAGGACCATTCCAAGGATCAGACAATGAAAAAGAATTACATAAAATGTGTGCGCATGGTGGTGGGAGGGAGGAAGGTATCTGCAAAAATAATGATGTTGAAATGCTGTGCCACGCAAGAATTTATGGGTTTCCAGATAGGATGGGAAAGTTGCAGAAATGTGGGGCTTCTTCTATTGGTTAATCAAGAAGAAGAGCTATAGTTTTAAAAGAATGTGAGCTATTTAAAGGAAGAGTCTTAAGAAGTGGTAGGTAGTTTTAATAGGATCTTATGTACACAGTAAGGTTATCCAGGCCTAATAAGGGAGCTGAATATATAAAGAAGCTACACAGTTCCTTGCAAAAGTGATACCTAACGGCTCCAGCTGTCACCTAGAATAGATGAAAAATCTGAAAAGAGAGTGGGACAGGAAAGGACAACAGAAGAGATATGGTCATTCACCAAGTGTATGTAACTGTAACTCCAGATGCTGCACAAAGCTATGTGTACATGGGGTTTTTTCAGGCAAATTTAATGACCTCCTAACCGGCCAGAAGGTATGTAGATGTGGTTAGGTCAGCATGACATTAACATATTTACAAGGCTTTGGCAAGGCTTGGGAACAAAAGGCAAGCTCTTGTCTGCTTGGAGCATGGACAGGAGGAGGTCAAAAAAGATTGATAGCTCTGAGTAGCTGAGACTTGGAAACTTCTAGTGCATAATAATGTTCTTGGGGATCTCTAGAAACTGGAGACTGTAGTTCCAGGTACAGCTACTGCTGTTGCACACTCCTACTGCTGCAACAGGTTATGTCCACAGTAAAACTCCAGTTCACAACCGCTGGCGGGGTGGGGGGGAAGCCCAACAAACAAACAAACCTTTCTGTGTCTTCAGACACAAGAATGCTCAGTTGCTGGCTGAGCTATATCGCACCACTTGTAACTGGCTTTAACAAAAATAAAGAGGTACGGGGAGAAGAGGATGACTCAGTACCTTGAGAACGGGATACCAGGTCTGGAGAAGAGCCAGGAGAAGGAAACATTGACCCTGGAGTCACCCCTCCTTATGAATTTTGCAGTTTAGTGAAAGACGCATTGGTCAGGCAGGATTTGGCTAACTCTGACAGGATTAAATATACATGATTCCATTTCAGTGACAGGCTGCTTGTTGTCAGGCATATGTATCAAATATGACGTAGCTGTATTTGGAGATATTTTATCCATTTAGTAATGCATATTATTATATATATACATATTTCCCTCCTGATTACTTATTTTCAATACATTAGCAAAGATGTTTCCCAAAGGGCTGAAAAGGGGGCCTGGGAACCGGATAAGACCATTCTCCCGGCTTAAATTTTTAATATTAAAATGCATTGAGATTTGCTATACACTTGCTCAGGATGTATTGCCCCAAGCAAAACAGTGTTTTATAGATGGACATGCAATTTTGTTGCTTTCAGCCGAGGGTCACATTTGTTTTAGTGGCTTTGGGATGTGCAAAATAATGAATGACAAGTATAAATAAGCATTCCATGTTTGCAAAAAAAAGAAAAAAAATCAGAACGGAAGTCTTCTTTATACATATGCATATATGCTCATACACATATACACACGCCCCTTTATGTTGAAGCAGATCTTGAAGAAACACAGTTGAGGTAAAAAGAAATTCTATATTGTTATTTTTATTATACAAGACTGCATCTTAGGTACTCTGGATGAATCCAGCCACTTTCTTTCTACGGACAAAGCACAATATTCTTAATCTAAATCATGCCAAGAGTAAGCCCTAACCTTGCTACTCTCCTACAAAGAAGAGACATCTGTTTCAGTTGAAGCATAGTTGAAATGAGTGTAAGAGGAAGTTACATTAGATCACTTCTGTCTTCCTAATTTTAAATGACACCAGTATTTGAACCATACTTCATTAAATATTCCTGAACACGTTCTATCCCTACAAACTACTTTCATCAAGATGTGCAGGGAAACTCACATGAAAACCTTTCTCTTTGAATACATAATGTAAGATTGCTAATCATGCATTAATTTCATGTATTGATTTCACATTATTCCTAAGGGGGAAGGAAAAGTAATACTAAGAATTCCATTGGTTTGATAAACATTTTAGCTAAGGTTGTGTTGTGATTACTGTAAAACCAACTTAATTCACATTAAAATCCCATTTTATCTCATGCAACTCTATTTTAAAAAATCAGTTTCAGTAATGTATCAGTACATTTGCTTCAGTATGAAAATTACTTCTTTGCAGTTTGTAGGGAACCCCTTTTCCAAACTTGAGTGACTAGGCTTTTTTTGGAGTTATGTACAGGAAAACAATGTTGAGAGGAGATGGTGGTATAAAACAATGAGAATCTAGCCAAGGTAAGTATTCTAACTGCAGCCAGAGTTAAGTATATGTAGCATTATCCTTAAATTCATCTTTGTGGTGTTAATAGGGAAGCAGGGGAAATACAGGTACATGCTGATAAGTAGTGTAATCATTTGTTTAATTTAATCTGTGTAACAAGTGTAACAATTTGTTTAATATTGAGTTTTCTGCTCAGAAATGTTGGGAAAAATTACAAGAAGGAAAAATAAGAGGCAGTAGATGGAAAATGAAAAATTGCTTCTAAGCACTGAAACAAAACAAGCATTTCTCAATCCATCAAATGAAACTTTGAATTAATGCTTCAAAATTGTGGATGATCTTTTCTGATCTCTTTACTTCAAATAAAAAGAACATTAACATTTACAAATTTTTAAATCACTACCTAGAAAAATAAATCATTTCTTCTCCATGTTAGGGAGCTAGCCTTTTGTATACTCTAATACGTTAAAGCAAATTCTGTTTATGAGTTGCTGCCTTGAGCTGGGTTTAGGTAGATAGTGTGATTACTGAGAAGACATAAATGAAAGCATGCACCTCTAGGTGAGTTAGTTTCAGAACTAATTTGGAGCAAAAGTTAGGGCAGGTGCAGCTGCACTGTCTGACCTTTATCTAATTTCTCTTCTGGCAAAAGCAGAAAAGGAAATTTTGTTAAGTTGCCCCCTTTTCCTTGGTTGTACTCATTGCTCTGGTGATCAGGTGGGATGACACAGGTTTTGCTACAGTAGCCCTACATTGCCTGAGGACATTTTCAACCCAAGTTATCCAGCTTTAAAACAGCACTGCGTTACTGGTATGAAAAAAAGAAGCAATGTCATAGGGCTAGAACATTATCTGTGTAGTTTGTTGTCACTTCTACAATAACAGAATGTAGCGCTTGGCATTATACATTTAGGGATACTTTCCCAAATTAGATAAATCAATGAAGCTTTAGCAAAGACCATATTCATTTAGAATCTCTAAAGTTCAATATGTCAGTTTGCAAAGTTAATATCAGGTTTCTGTTTTCCTAAACCACAGACAGGCAAACTTTTCCCAAGATAGATGAAAATTTTGGGTATCATCTTAAATGTTGAGAAGCTATAACTTGATGCTTTTCCAGAGATTTTCTATGTTAAGTAGAACTGCTAACTAGCTCAAATACTTTGTTGATAGCATTAACATTGATGTAAATGCCATTAACTGAAGTATTCCCAAAACAAAAAAAAATAATTAGAGCTTGAAATACAGAGATTTTTAGTAAGCTTCTGTGGTTTTGTTTTCATTTATGTTTTTACTTAATTCAGTCTTGCCAAGAATAGATACCTAACAGGAAAATACTGGTAACTGTGTAAAAGTGCATTGTCATTTCCCCTGGAACACAGAAATTTCACAAGGTATGCTCCAATTTCAACACACACTGGTTGTGTAGGTAGGTACATGCAATAACAGGCTCCTCCTTCAATCACATAAATATATTTCAGCTTCACTATATGTCTTTCTATCTGTCTGTCCTGTTAACAGTAAAGTGACAGTGGCTTGCTCTAAGGAAATATTTGTACTGTGAAAGCAATGTATTAATTTACAAGGTCTATATTAAAAACAATTTAATATTCCTACCAAATTACTCAACTACATAGCGAGAGGTGAAATGGAACAAACTTTTCAGTCCTGTTTGGCTCTGTCATTCTAGAAACCTGCAACATCTTCTGATTAGTCATTCACTAGCTCCAGAAGGGGGAGGTGAGGCAGAACTGTAACTTAAGAGGAGTGCTTTGTAATTAATATTTTTTATCTTGCTGTATCTTTTTTTCTCCTTCAAAAGGCAACAGAATAAATTGTTAGAAATAACAGTCAGTCCAAAGACAAGGGATGTTGCTTTTGCGTTAGGTGGGGGTCACTTTAAGATATGTTTTAATTTCTCTTCAACCTTAGAACTGATCTTTTCATTACCGTCTTCTCTTGTGCAGGAGTTAGAGGAGGAGGGGAAAAGAGCCGGATTTCCAAGCGTTTTTCATTGCACACCAAGTGAAATTTCCTTGATATCACCAGAGAGCTAAAACATTAGGAAACCCTGTTCAAAAGGGAAAAAATGAACACATTTACAAAATTCAGGATCACATAAATGATAAATCTTTTGGAACTCATTTTTAAGCAAAAGCATTTGGGGTGCTCATGATGGAGGCTTCCTTAAGTCAAGACTTATACAACGAGAAGACACGGGTACCTACGCAGGCAGACTGTGCCAAAGTCATCTCTGGCAGTCCTTTCAGTGGAGATTACAGCTAAATGCGAACTGATTCACATTAATTTCTATTTTCCAGTTCTGATAGATGGAAACAGATGCCAAAGAAGAGCCCAGATACCTCCACATGTTGATCCGTCTCACTCATCGTGCTCTATATACTGCATTCCAAGTGGAGAGCTATTCTGCCGACATCAATTTGGGAAATCTTTTGTTAGGAAGGAAATAAAATCAAGTACACACAAGAAGATACTGCCAGTGAGAACCATGCTCTGTTCCTGATCTGGTGAAAAAGACAAGATGTAGATCTGCTGTTCTTAACAGGACAGCTTATTCAGACCAAGTTGCAGGAAAGTTAGGTTAGTGCTCTGGGTGCTTTGGTTGGACATGGTCTTTGAGAGGTTTCTATGACAAAAATCAAGTGTAACCATCTCTACTGGGAGCTTGAAATGCAGTGCCCTTATGGAGACTATGTTGCCTGAATGTTACTTTTGCATTTTTCACATGGGGACAGTTTCAGAAGCATGGGTCCAAGACCTGCCATGTGGAAACAGATGCAGCCAGAGCTCCACTACTAATGGGCACTACAGGATGAAGCAGGATGAATGGAGCCTGAAGTTCAGGACACTTTTCAGTGTGTTACTTGGATGTATGACATTGCTTTTTGGATTTCGTATTTCATTCTGATCCTAAATTAAGTATTTCTAGGGCTTGTCAAATTCTGGAAGATAAAGCAAGAAAAGCAGCATCAGCATGACAAAAAATGTTTTTCTGGAGAGGTTCTGTTAAAAAGCAAGAGACAAACACAATGCCTCTGAAAACCCAGAAAGCAGAGATAGAAAAAAAGTAAGGGGGAAGATTAAAAGCATGGGCTTTTTCATGATAGTTTCTTAAGAAGATAAAGCTAATGTTTGGCTGAATCTGCCTGCCTTCCCCTGTTATCTGTTTTACCCACTGAGAAACAGATATCTCAGAGATACCATGTTCTGACAAGTTTCATGAAAATCTGTCACTAAACACGGGGGAGACTCAAGGGAAGGTCCTGCTGAAGGAAAGGTTGAATCCTGAGCTCAGCATTACTTCTTTGGCCAGCTGGCGGCCGGAGTGCAGATACAGGCTGGGCAGCCAGCGCACCCGCAGTTTGGCACCAGCCAGGGCATACGCTGCCCCTTTTGCAGCTGGTGGTTATCATCAGGGAGAGAGACCTGGGGTTGCAGTGCAGCGTTTGGTGGGAGGGAATTAGAGACATCTCAGAGAACCATGATAGGCAGCAAGGGACACAAATCTGTAAAAGCAGGGATTTACTACCTCTCTTGTTGGAGGAACAACTGACTAATCGTGTATACAAAAGCTGTAGAAGGAATTTTATGGCAACGGTACTGATGATGGCCATTAAAAAGCCTGCACTATTTTCCCACTAGGATGGGGGAAAAGGCTCTTCCCAACTATGAAAGATCTCATTTCTCTCAATAATTGGATGCACTAGATTAGGAAGGACTGTTTGAATTACTTAAAAGTAGTGTGCACTCTTTAAAAGCATGTTATGTAAATGCTGTTTATTTCACTTCAAAACTCAAAAGGAAGGTAGAAGTGTATTTGAATGTGAGGGTGGTGCTATCCATGATCTGAATTTTAATAACACTCCCTTGAAGCTCTCAGGAATTGTTTTCCATTAGGGATGAGAAATTCAGAAATAAGGGAGTGGCTGACAAATATTTTGTTCACAAACAATGCTCTCTAATAGTGGCGGTAGTAATCACGTTAAGTGTTTCAAATCCGTAGACTCAAGAGAACTGTCTAACATGAGAGAGCTTTTCAGACTGTGAATCAGGCAGATGATGGAGCAACCAAGAAAGATTACGATCAGTATATCAAAGAGGGCAAAACCTGGCTGGAGAGGTCTGGGTTGTTTAATCAACTGGCATCAAATTTTCAAAACCAGCCTAAATGATAGGAATGGAGATAAGAAAGGACTCGCAGTCTGTAGTTGTTCTCCTCTAATCTGAGTGCTGCACCAGCTGTGTGGATACGAACAGTACCACAGTAATATATTAATGCATAATGCTTCCACTGATGCAAAGAGTGTGCTCGGAAATGGTGATTGAAATTAAGCTTTTAAAAAGTGAAAACTGAAAATGAAGATCTTGGAGAACTGTGGATTTTTATTTTGCTTGTTTGTTTTCATATATTTGGTTTGAAGAATTGAAAGAATGAAAAATAAATAATTTCACATCAGGATGGAATTCGTACTTCAGGGATTTTTAAGGTCAGCTGAGCTCTCCCAAACAAATTAGAACACTTTTTAATTCTTCATCTTTTTAGATGTGTCTTTTCTTTGGTGTGAAAACTTAAAAAATGAAATTGTTTTCTTGAAGTAGAAAAAACCTACACGTTTCATTAAAAAGGGTCAAAATGAAGTATCTATCTCAGATATTTTTCTCTCTCTTATTTTCTTGACCAGAACTACTCAGTATTTTGTCTGCAAATCATGAACATTTCAATTTCTGCCAAACTGTATTTTTTTAACAGTTAACCTACTTATAGATATTTGGACCCTTTGGTATATCATAACAGAGTTGCCCTGTCAGATTAACCCATTACTCTTAGGTTATGACGACATTTCTAAAATTTTGTCTATCCATAACCAGATGTCTTATGATTTATATCTCTCCACACGACTATTTACAGTAGAAGGTAAATGGGACACTAATGTTCCATATGTGGCTAATATAAAAATAAATAATGCAGCCAAGGGAGCAGAAAGTTATGCAGATTCTGTAATACGTGTAATTACTGAAGAAATGCATTAATGCAAAAAAGGGTTTGAAAATTTAAATTATTAGAAACTCATGTCATACTGAAGAATTATAATCAAGGGGAGATAAAGATTTTTGGAATCATGCATAAAATACAAGGCCGGATATTTGATGCCATCATCAATTATAACAGAAGGAAATGATCCTTTACTAATAGACATACGTTGATTTAACAAAGTAATGCTGGAGATGGAGCACAGTATACCATGTGTTAGAGCCATTGGCTAGACTAAAAAATACCAAATATAATCTTGATACATCAATGTGATTAAGTATAATTAAAAAAAACCCAAACTACACGAAAAATTAGAGAAAAAATCTTTTAAGAGAGGTGCTTTATATGCTAAAATCTCTTAGAAGAATTCATTTAGAAGAACAGTGGGAGAACACTGTAATTTCTCCAGTAGAAGCAAAGCCATGCACTGCACCAGTTGCATGAGAGATGATTACTGACAGATATAAGGCCACTGGTATTTCAGTTTGAAACAGTTAATTACTCAAAGCCGGAAACTTCACATGTATCCTTTAAAATGGTAGGAATTGTAAAACTTTTTTAAATTGCCTTCCTGTCATGAACCAGTATTCGAAACACATTGCAATGTATTTTTTATGGCAAGGATATATATATGTAGATGAGTCTGAAAAACAACAAAAACAAGGTAACTAGTGACCTTGCTGTACTCAAAGGAAAAATGGGTTACTTTTCTCAAATATGTTTGACGGCTGCTGTTCAGATACTACAGTTAATTTTTATTTTGAGATTTTAAAAAACATGATTTTGAACACATGTAGTAATACAGTGTTAGTAGTAAAAAGGGAAAGTGTACTTTAACTTTCATAGACCCACTGTGTAAGTGATTAAGTAAAGGCTTGAAAAGACCACCCATAAACTGATCTTTGAAAAGCATTGAACCTAAAGCCGGTTGGTTTTTTGCCTCCTTGTAAGGATGTAGGGATGATTTAGTGATGAAGGTTGCTTCTTATACCCATTTTTTTTTATTGTTCTTGCTCAAGAGTTTCAAAATTGTTTCACAATGTTGACGTAAAATATCAGATTTAATTTTTCTTTAATTAGTCATTTCACAAAGTTCAGACCATCCAAAACAAGGTCATATATAACACGAAACAGAAATAAACCATGCAAGGTATGCATACTAAACAATTAAATATATTAAAAAGCATTAGCGCCATCCTCTTTATTTGAGAGAAAAGGAAAAAATGGTGCTTCTGAAGCAAATCATAGAGATCACAATCTGAAAACAAGGAGGACAGAGCAGAAGAGATCATGCGTAGAAGAGAGTGTGAGTCGGGAAGTCCAGCCTTTCAGGTGAAGAAGGGTCCATATCTTTTAAGAAAAAGCTTGACAACTATCTGCCACCTTTTCATCTGAGTGGCCAAGCATTTGCCCCATGCCCAGCACTGACTCAGCTCCGCATCCTATGAGACAAGAGATTGTGTGTGCGAATCAGATCTGGAGGTACAGCTGCTCTTCCCTGAGTTGCAAGACCAAGGGGCACATGCTCATGTTGCTGAGACTTGATAGGGGAGTTATTGCCAGGAATGAAAGCAGGAGGGATCAGGCCACAGCCTCCTCACAGAATGATTCTGGCAGGCAAGGTACAGTGACACCGTAAAACCGTCACTGATGGGCCACCCTTGTTCTGAACCACTGAAAATAAGAATACTGCCTATAGTAACTTCTCAATGGGTGAGCAGTACAGATGAAGGTCAACCAGCCACAGTTGATCCTTCAACTATCTTTAGAAAAGCAGATATGAAAAGCAACTCTTAGGCAGGTAAAGGTCAACACTGTCAAACCCAGATCTTCAACTTTCTCCCAAGGTGTTCCCAGGTCAACATCAGTTAAACTTTGCCTTGATATTGCTTCATTTGTACTAACCCTGATCAGTTACTGCATGCCATGTGTTGGGATATCATATTCAATCACGTGGAATGCTGCAATTATAAGTTCAGGTTTCAAAGACCTGATATCCCCCTCTCTGTTTTTCATAGAACTGAATCATTTTTTATCATGACCAATTTTTGCAAATACTTATGGGTATCCGTTTGCTGGTACTTTGCAATAAAATAACTAAAATTTGTCCAGTACAAGGACAGAGGCTGGACTATCTTCAGGATTCTAAGAATTTGTTTGCTGAGTTGCCTTAAATAAATCTGGCAAGTGGCTGAAAGGCTGCTCTTGACCTGGTTCTGTCATAGTTGTCTCCTGATACATGTAGGAGTGGTAGCTGCTCTGAACACGCTTCCTGAAACAGACTAAATTATTGTGTGTTATACTGGGAAGTGGTCTAACTCTTGAGTAACTCTCTGGCCAAAAAACTGAGAAAATCCACAAGGCAATCAAAACACCTGACGTTGTTATCAAGCGCTTGCTTTTTCAATATCCAGTCCACTGCAGAAGCCCACAGATGGAAGATCCACCACTTCTCAGAAATAGATTTAAGTTTTTCCATTCTGCTGTAGGTTGTTGTTTTCTAAGCATTTATGCAATAGTTTGGTAAAGAGGAAGGAAATGTATGGCTACTCTTGCTCTTGATGAAGGGTATAGTGACAAACTGGACTAATCAGAGGTTCATACACGTCTGAGACCAGATGTATGTTTCACCTTCACAGCTATCTCCCAGTGCCTTGGTCACTCCTACAAACAGCTCTGGCACTGCCTTTTGGCAAAGAGGAACAAAATCAGCATCATTCACCTTGGAACAGCCGCAAACTCCTTGAATCTCATGTGTTTTTTTTCTTTGAAATGAAGGGAGCAGGTCCCCTGGCAGTAGGACACAGACTGTGATCAATAACAGAATGCCATTCCTTCTCCGTGCTTTCAGCTGCGATACAGTTGGTGCTGTGAGCAGGGTGACCTTGTGAACCGTCCATTTGTTCCTCGTCCCACACTGCAGTCATGACACAGTATTGTGATAGTTGTCCCACACTGTCTTCTTCAAACCTAGTATTTCTAAGGTTGCTGTTTCAGTTAATTTAACAACTCACTGCTGCTGAAGGGGGTGATTCACATCCCTCCTTCTCATCTCCCTTGCTCCCAAATACAACCTTCTGCATCATAGCTTATGCCAGAGCTTGCCAGATTTATTTGTTAACCAATTTAACACATTAAATTCCAGGCAAAAAACCCTCAACAAAATGTTTTAATGGACTAAGTCAGCACACAGATATGTACAGTGAGCACAAGGTGGAAGTTAGTTCCACACAGGTAGCAAGAGGATAGCAAAGTGAGAAAAGGATGGGGAGAAAGGACAAGGACAGGAAAGGACAGGAAAGGAGGAAGGGTGAAGAAATACTTTGCCCACTGAAATGTCAGGAGGTAACTAGGAGCACCCATCTGCCCCTTACTTAGGAGTGCAGGTCATAACCAAAGCTGATCTGAACTCCAGTATTGCCACTAGTCCTTTCAGGTGGGCAGCAGACTCATAGACACCAGTTCAGCGCTGTGAAACTAAAGAATTAATGGGGCAGTGTCACAGGGAAACACTGACTGGTTGCATATCCTCTGTGGATCATTAGATAAACCACATAGATCCTGCCTTTTCTTCCAGATACCTTTCTCTAAATATTTGTAGCTTTCCTGTTGTCCATTAAACAGCAAATTTCATTGTACAAAAATATTTAAAGATTTCAACAACCACCACATAAACACTATGTGGTACTAGAACTGGGTAGTATTACAGAGAACATGTCTTGAAATTGAGAAATCAGGGAAAAGGAGCAAAGAGGACCAAGAATCTAAAGGCTGTTGAAAAGCCCATGACTCCAGAAACCTGTGTAAACGACTGGGATACAAGAATGTTATTTCTTCAAGAAAACAAGTGAAGCCATGAAGAAAAAAAATTGTTTGTACATATTAATTATATATTCTTCTGATCCTGTTGAGTTTTAGTTTCAGGTAACATAAAAACAGAATAGTTACCAGACAAAGCCACCAAAGTCAGAAGTGATTAACTCCCAGCAATATGTGTTTTACAGGAAACAGTAACATGGCAAAGAAACTTTTGAAGGAAATATATGGCTACAGAGTTAAGTACTCAACTGTAAATAGATTATTTCCATTAAATCAGACCAGGCCTTAGAAGACTTCAAAGAGTCAAAAATGAGAAGCTGACTACAAGGGGAATTCAATTTACATTTGGAAGAATGGATAAAAACAGCCAAGTCAAAAGACCAGGTAACAAGTGTTTGTGAAAGGATGGTGAAGCCAAAGAAAGCATGGAGTGGGCCTTCAAGCTGCATACAGAGACAAAGTGCTTGTTGCAATAAACAATAAATTTTAAGAATACAAATAGAATTACATTGTAAAAACATGAAGACGCTCACAGTACATAAACAAGCTTTTTGATATGGCCACCGTACTTGCAAGAAATAAATTCTTTTTTAAAAGCATTCCAACAATGGTAAAATGTACCTACTGAGAAATAAAGCATACATCTTCTTACACCACTAATGTTCCCCACAGAAATTAAATTGTCCAGAATTAAGAGGATTTCTGCAGAGAGGATTTCATCTACTGTAAAAAAAAGAAGCAACATTAATGAAGAGGACTTGTTTATGGGAACTGTTCAAGAGAAACCATGTCCATTGACTACAATACTACATTAAACAGAAATGAAACATGTATTAAATATAAATTGGACATGGGTGCACAAATGAATTTGAGATCTGAGACTACAGCAAATGGTTTGAAGAGAAAAATCTAGTGAAATAGAACATAGACATCTCTCATTCTGGGAAGATAATTCCTGATATGAGTATACATGAACTACATATAAAGATAAAACAAAAAATCCTGACAGGTTAATTATTGGAATTATGTCAGAAACAGGATATCTATATTGAAATGAACACATAACAGATTGCAAGTTCCAGTGAAAGAATTTATATTGTAGAAGAACAACGAAACATGAAAATGGAAATGGAAAGAAAAAACATACAAAAAGAAAACAGATGTGTAGAAGTGGCAAAGAAACATCCAAATCATAATAAGCATCAAAATGCCATAAAGAAAAATATAAGTGAAATAATATGGATAATGTTAATAATGTGGACATTTTAAAATAAATAGATAACAGAAAGAAATACATTACAACATACGAAATGAAAAAAGAATGTGCATAGAAGTCTAGGGACATGCATATAAATATGCACAGATTATTTTCTCATACAGGGAAAATGTATATATTGTTCACTGGAATTATCCAGAAAGGGCGTTATTAGAAATTATGACTGCAAAGTTTGTAATAAAACATGCAAAATTGATATTTACTAGACATTGTACCATGACAGTGGCAGACAATGAACCACAATGAAATTACCACAAGTTAAAAATGATATTATGGAAAAGAAATACTATGATTGTGAAAAAAAAGTTAACAATATCACCAACTAAAAGAAGAGAAAACATCCACATGAATAATAAAAAATGAAGTCTGGTGCAGAGGAAATTTTAGGAATTATTCAACCCCAATCTGAAGCTGTATAAAAAGCCAACAGCCTCCTGCTAACCTGCCAGAGCTATGCTAATCCATGCTGTCAGTGCTGGAGTGCTAACCGCCTGCCAAAGAAGCCAGCACTAAATGCTGTAGTCATCCTGAGTCATCCTTCTAAATGCTATAGTCATCCTTCTATAGTCATCCTTCTTCAGAAACACTGCACACATTTAAGGTGCTTTCTCAGATAATGCAGATCTCTCTCATCTATACCAGTCAAGTAATAATGTACTAATATTTCCAAAGTTTAAAGGTCTCACCTCAGGTGATATCTGTGATTGACTTTAGACTGTGAATCCAGCTTCTGTCCTCTCTGGCTCATGAAACATAGTTTTGAACAACCATAGATACTCACACCCAAAACAGCCAGCACTTAATTCAGAGGACAAAAGGAGACATGGCAGCGTTGGGTTGACGGTTGGACTTGGTGATCCTAGAGGTCTTCTCTAACCTTAATAATTCTATGATTCCTTGATTCCTTCACACATGTTGCAAGAATTACATGACAGATATACCCACTGTTTATCATCAACCCTTCCATTCCTGACTAAATTTACAGAGGAGCTAGGAAAAAAAACATCTGTAAGGTCATTTGGGTGATGCAAAGACTATATATTTGAGACTACACAGACTTAAGACATCTCACTGAGTAGAAGCAGCTTTAGTGTTTTGTTAGATGATTGCCGCCAGTCTGCATAGGTGCAAGATATCCACTCTCATCATCTGGAGTGATCAGCTTCACCAGCAGGAGATAATGGGGGCTTTCCTTGCCGAGGTGCTGGAGGAAAGCCGAATGAATTGGCAGGATTTACATCCTTCCTGCCAGGACATAGCCAAAATAGTTACGGGAAAACATTCCTCCGTGACTCAGTCCCTCATTTATCAGTCCCACATTCTTTCTCCACATCTATTCGGTATCTGTTTGCAGCAGTAAGAAATGCTCAGACAACACCAGTCCCAGAGGAGGCAGTATTTACATAATGCAAACTTTGCCTTCCCCTTCAATGCCTAGGATAGCCTAGCGTTTGAAGAAAATAAGCTCATGAATGAAGAACAGCTTACTGAAGCTGAACCTAAATGAAATACAGATAATGTTGATGGTCAGGGAAAAATCACTTTGAGAACCAGCATTTATCATGCAGTTTGCTTTGGCTGAAAATATATATATGAATATACATATATGAAATATATATATATATATATCTCTTCCTCACTTCAATCTATAATTTTGGCAAATCTGAGCTCCATATTACCATAGCTCTATTGGTAGTTTTATAAAAATGTTATGTACCTGTGCAAAACATTTTTTGTAGTCAACAGAACAGCTTCTGCAGAAGTATGGACCAGCATAAATGCCACCACCTTTCATTCCTGATGCAAGGTGCATTTTCCTTAAGTTATATTCGACGTGACAAGTACCAAGGCATGGATATCTTTCCAAAACAAACTGAAACATCCAGTCAAAAGAAAGCATTACACTCCGTAAGTCACAGAAGGAACAAACCAGACATGATAGATGTTAGTCATACACTAGAAAGTTCTCAGTATAGCAGCAGTTGAATACAATCAGACAGTTGAAAGCCACTGCAAACTGCAAAATACTTTTGATTTCATGTAAATAAAATACCTTCTTTATGCCTGCAGTCCAATCCTTCAATAAAAGGAAAGATGGAAGTCATTACTTACATTGCAATACAGTAAAGAATCAGGCTCTTAGCCCTCATCCTCAAAAGAGTAGGAATCCGAATTTTCTGTACATACCTCAAGACTGCAAAAAGGTGTAAGAATAACGGAGAAGTTTGCATTTCTTTCTCTGCATACATAAAAAATGATTTTATTTCTATATGACTTAATAAATTTGTGTAGTAAAAAGTTTATGTGCCTTTTTATTGCTTAATGTTTTACTTTCCAGATTATTTGGTCAGTGGTTGATTAGCACAATTATATACAGAGCTACTAAATCAGCTGTTTAGTAGGGTTTAAGAAGTTTATTAGTCTCCTCAGTATTAAAATATTTGCCTAAATATGAAGGTATGATGACTTCCAACATTTAAACAGCAAGTAAAACATTCAGTCTTCCTAGACAAGCAATATAGTAGCTCAGTAATCCACTGGATATGTATATCATGGCGAGGCGAATGATATGAAAAAGTATAAAATATAAAAAGTATAAAAGTATAAAATAAGTGTTTTGCATTCAGAAGCAAATACCTAATAGTGTTAAATTAAGTTATCTTTGCTGTAGGAAAATTAGCAACTAGCATAGAAAAATATAGTAAGAAATCCCCCATGTATATAACTGTATAATATTAACCTTATTCTTTTTCTCTGACACACAACAGTAGTTAACCATATCTTAGCCTTGGCGTATATTATTTTTATTAATGTAATAAAAAAAGCTATAATGTTTTGCTCTCTCTTTTTCATGTATTCCCTGCAATGCACCACTGGTGGGCAGCAGCCAAGTGCAGTGTGGGTGAGAGGGATTGCAAGTTAAAAATGAAACTTTACCAGTGTCCTGGTTTCAGCTGGGATAGAGTTAATTTTCTTCATAGTAGCTAGTATGAGGCTATGTTTTGGACAAACACTTATATAAACTAGGGAGATCACATTGTAAGATAGGGAGGTTCTTGCTCTCAGATGTTCTGTTTCAAAAATTCATCACACGGCTTTCTAAAAGTTGGGCTGGCCAGTGAAATAATTCAGAAATTGATATCACAAGCAACAGGAAAAGAAACACCGAAGCAAAAAAAAACTCAGAGTAAAATAGCAGTGATTTTAGTCACTTCATGTGGGTGTCTCATATTGGCACCAAATTATTGCAACAGGGGTCTGAACTTGTTGTCAAACCTTAAAAATTTTGAGGTACAGAAGAAATCAGAAAAGGATATATACTTTATAGTTGTATGAATTCAAAGAAAAATGATAAGAGACAAAATGCACTAGCATACCAGGCACTGCTCTCAAGAAAGCTGAGGAAAACTCCCCTCATTTTTCTGCTGAAGTGATGTATGAGGTCAGGGAAACATTTGTCCTGCATATTTAAGTTGAAAACTCCCTGGAACCCTAAGAGTTTTACTTGCCTAACACAAAGAGGTCCTGTACTTGGAAGGGACAGCTAGGCACCACAGCAATGTCCAAAGCCTACAGTAACAACGACATTATCTACCTTATATTATAAGTAATTTTTACTTATTACTATAAATACTTTTTTTTTAAACTCATATTTACTGTTTTTATTGTTGCTACTGATTTGGATAGAATTGTACTTTGAAGGAAAAACATTTTCTTCTCAACCTCTTCCATTCTTGCTCTTCAGTTTAGTCACTGAAGCTGATGTTCATTCACATGCTATATTTGTCAGCTTCTCCTAGTACAGCTTATTTTAGCAAACAACAAAAACCTTCTTGAACTACATCCATCAGAGTGTAACAGACACATCAGATACCATATGACTACCTACGCAACTCTTGCTGTGGATATGCTGACTCTGACCATTTTTTGTTTAAAAGAAGACAAATCCGTCTCTACAATCTATCAGTATGATTAGCACAGGTCAATGTTTTTAAAACTCACTAATTTCCAAAATTTAAACAAACATCTGTTCTAACTGTGTGATAATAGTTCCTTCTGCAGCTATTTCATTGTGCAGTTCTCGTTAACCTTCTGTCCTTATCACGTACAATGGGAACAGCCCTCTCCACTACCTTTTACAGATGAAACTATTCTTGATGTCACTCTCCCCTATTGCAGTGGCTGTGAAAGGAATTTCCTCCTTTTGTCTAACCCATGTGAAGGTTCATTGTCAGGTCTCAGCAATAACTCTTGGAGGGATCCAAGACTTATGAAAGCTGTCTGTTTAGGACTGAGTTTGGTTGATTGACATTAGTATCTACACAATTGTTAGCTTCAGCTGAAGTTTTTGGGGCATTCATAAAGTATCTTTCCTGTGTCTCTGGACAAGTGGGAATTAACACATCACTTTCTCTCACTGTCTGGGTATTTAACTGTATCTTTGTCTTCTGATCTCATGAAGCTTAGAGGAAGTTAATCACATTTGGTTAAAATCGGAAGAATTCAAAATTTGGGGAGATAGAGAAGAGATAAATAGGCAGACAGGCACACATCAAATCACCTAAGAAACTCATAAAGCTTGAGAACATACCTGTACCAAGAAAATTTCATAGCAGAGCAATGAATGCTTCCATTGTGGAAACTCAAGAGACGGGAAGGTCCTGCTAAATGAAATTTCTGGAGACTATTTCTTCTTGGCTCTCTCTCTGGTTCCCACAAAGCTAGATTCAGTTCTAGGTCCAGGTCTTGCATGCATACAGGGAGATTTTCTGGTTCTTGAGAACAGCTGAAAGAATCCAAACCATCTCTCGTTCCACTGGAAGATCTCCTGACCATGTAGTACTTTAAAAATCATAGGAGAGTACACAGTGAGCAAACCTCTGAGGCTATGTGTTAGATCTGGAGGTTACAGTGATGGAAAATGGCCTAGTTCTTTTCTTTTTTCTTCTGCCACAGCTGCTCTAAACAGCTTCTGATGTTCCCAGTACAACAGATGCTGGATGTTCTTGATGTGGATGCTCTTTTGGTAGCAATGTAAGCCTCAGTATGTTGATTCATTGTGCCAAACTGCCAACATTTTCTTGCAGTGCACAAGTGAGAAAAATTTCAATACCTACCTCTGCCATAAACTGCAAGTAAAATTTCATGGAGAAAAGGTTTTTGTTAACCCTTAGAGGATTTCTGCTAAATCCAGTAACAGTCCTCCTGTGAAAATAATGGAGGGATCAAAACTGCTTGAGGAAAAAGAAAAGCCAGAGCATCATTTCAAGAAGAAAAAGTAGGAAATCTGAAGTATAGGTGTCATAGTTATCCTCTCCCATAATAGGAATTTAAGAAGACTACATGCTTGAAGCAGACACACATGAATACTTTTTGTGGGAGCAGTATAATTTATAAACTTTCCCACCACCTGCTCCCCATTTTCAGCTCATAACACACATGCCTGTTATTCAGGTTCTCCTTACAGACATGGGCTAATTAGAGCTCTTCTGCAGCCAGGGGACTTTGGCCCAACTGTATTTTCTTCTTCTGGGTTCTTCAAGACGGGGCATTTCTATGTCACTTTTTAAAAAATGGTAAAGTTACAGCTGCCATGAGTGTGTGTTCCCTTGTTCCCCCAGTTTGTCTTAATGATGACAGTGTGGGTTGTGGCCTGCTTGTTCACAATGAATAGTTATACACTTTTAGCCCTCCATTTTAGTGTGTTCTTGTCCAGTATAAGTTGTGCCTGACCCTGGTCTGACACTGAGAATACACAGATACAGATAAAGAAAGAAACTGAAAATAAAAAGTAATCATTAAAAACAACAACAACCCCCCCCCCAAAAAAAGCCTAAACTGGAATACATACAAGAAATAACGAATATTATAAAACAAAACAAAACCCAAAATCACACAGAGGAAAGTAAAAACCCAAGCCAGTGGTCATTTCTCCTCACTAGAAGCTTCCACACTTCCAGGCTCTGTCTGCATCCATAACTGACACATCACTTAAGATCCAAACGCCGAGGCCACCTCAGCAGACCCGGAGTGCCTGAGCTTCTCCAGGAAGCAGAACGTGCCCACCCAAGGCTGACAGTGCACAGTGGGGTGGTCAGTGGGCCCCTGCTGTCCTCTTCACATCATCTCAGCAGAGAAGATGGTCACCAGCTGCATTCACTTTTTACCTACACTGGGGCAGAAGGAGGGACCTGCTTACTCATGTGCATAGGTCCAAACACTACTCAGAGCTGAAAAAAAAAATCTTTACAGAGAGGGGGTTATAGCTCTGCCAGGAGAGCTGCTACTCTCACTCGTCCCTGCTGTATATCTGAGGTGTTCCTTCCTGAGTTCATAATCAACATAATTCCTGTACTATGGGATTCAATATCTGCTTAGACATTTCACAAATTTTTGCTACTTAAACTTTTGGTTATATCTACTACAAATAAACTGTTGGACTTCTGTACTATTTTCCCTTGTGTCAGCACTAGATACAACAGATACATTAAATATGTTTTCCCACAAACACGGATCAAGATTACAATAGTTAATGTTGATCAATAGTGGGCCAAAAGTTAACAATGGGTGACTACGCCAAAATCAAGAGAATTTGTGATTTTCTACTACAGAGTAACAGTGATTTCTATTTTTAAGAAATCCCTTTTATTTAAATAGAGGTGTTAAAATCACCTCCAGATTGCAGAGAGAAATTCTCACTACAATTACTAAATCTCCATTAAAATAAATCTGCACCCTTCGCTTTGCATGTAAAAAGACAGCTACCTCCATTTCATTATCAGAAAATACAGAAAAACTACATCTCAAACAGTCGCATGGGGTGAGGTTTTGTCTTTTATACGTTGTAATACATACTTGTCATTTCAGTTTTCAGGGACATTCGTAATAACAAAGCAAATAACATGACTTAATCCTTTGAGTAGAAAGAAATTGATTAACAAAATAGTTACCCTCGTAGACTTGTATTTGAAAATGTATATAAAATAATTTTTTTAAAAAAAAGCTCTACAGAAATAATGGTTTATATTTGTACAGTGGTATGGTATTCTTCATTCTAAAGATACCAAAACTACCCTTACAAACAACATGTAAAAGATAGTGAAATGAAGCTTCTTTTATATTTTGGCATGAAATTTCAGGATGAACACCAGTATTTGCAATTAATTTGCAATGACAAGAGAGAAGGCAAAAGTTTGAGAAAAAAAAAAAAGCAGCTAGTGGGGACAAAAACACTCACACAGTGAAGAAAAATGTACAGATGCAATTCAGAAAAGTTAATAACAAAGTGATAACCTCCCTCATTCCCCCATAAAAAAAAAGGGGAGGGGGATTAATAACAAGAAATTAAAGAGTGATAATAGATTAATGCAAAGGGTTGGGTTAAAATGAGAAAGTTTTATGCTTAGCAATGTACATATACAACCCCAAAGAATTTTCAATGTAAACAGCCAAGATAAATGTTGGATACAATTGATAAAAGGGGAATTTAAAACATGATGGTATCCCATTAGAGTTTTGCAAAGTTGGATAAAAATGAATTGTGCTATTCACAGTAACAGAAGGAAGGCTGTACAAATCTGTATTTGCTGCTGTCTTCATAGATCACAAGGATACTATCCAAAGAGCCATCTTGGGCCTCAGAAACCAGCACCCTTTAAGCAGTGCAGATCAATGACCCATCTACACCTCTGACTTTGTTTCTGAAGCACAGCATTCTTTATTTACTATTTATGATCAACTAAGCTATCTAAACTATCTGCTCCTGGACTGAAAACCCTCACAAACTTAGTAAGAGATGCAATGATCCTTGGTACAAATACTTCTAAAAATATCATGTCAATTAATTTGAGCTATGAGCTTCCAGTATTAGGAATCATGACTCCATATATGCAATAATACATAAAATTTTATTTTTACTAAATAAGAGCATGGCATATAGCAGATATCCTGTGAAGAAGGTGTACAAAGGTTCCCTTAATTATTGTAGTTTTAATATACTTAAGAAATACATTAAAAATAAAATTAGGATGTTATTAACTGGCCAATATAGTGCATTAATACATAGTCCAAAACTGAAGCAAATAAACATAATGAAGGTCGGTCTCTGGCTACTACTGAAACTATGACATAAAATACTTTGTGTATACTGATCAAGATTTATCTTTAAAATATACATTATTATAAGTTTAGCTACATAATTCTGCTACAGAGTGATTGTTTCTCATTACTCTGGTACAAAACTTTTCTCTTGTTTGTTATCCTCATTGCTCCTGTGCGAGCATCATCCCTTACTGTACCTGACCTTTCCCTTTCCCAGTGTTTATCTCTCTCCATCCCTTGATATTTTTATGCAAACCAATCATAACCCATCTCTGCTTTCATTTTGTTAGACTATGCATATCAAGTTTATCTTGGCTTCTGTTATACTGTAGGCCCAACATTTCCCTGGTAATCCCTGTATAAGTTTTAATGTCAATATTTTTTCTCTTGAACATGGCCATCCATAAGCGTACACAGAGTTCAAGGGGAGGATCTACCTGGACTCTTATGCTTGCCTTTTCTTGAACAAAAGGGGGTGGAGAGAACATCAGGATACACTGCAGGGCACCTTTTGCAAGTGTATATCATGCTCGCAAGTTATTACTGTGATCAACTATTAATCTCATATTTCCAACAGGTGAGTTACAAGGTTATAGAAAACCTTCGTACTAGTACTCTGAAAGCATTACTTTGCTTTCTGTAACATTATGTAATATTTCTGTAATATTATTTCTTTCTATTTCCATTGCTTCCAGTATCAAGGTATTTCAGTTATTCCTGTATGCCAGTTTAACCCTTCATCATGTTCACAGCACCTCATGTCATTAACATATTTTATCATTTTAACATATTTTTTGTTTCATAATAAAAGAATTCAATAATATCTGTTCTTAAAGGAACTCCCTCCAGCTTCAAAGTTTCTTCTCTTTTTATCCTCTGTATCTACTCTGATGAGTCAATTCATCTTGGTGTCAATATAAAGCTTTGGTGCCTCTCCTTTCATTTTGCCATCCTTTCGTTCCTTAAATAAGTGATTTTTTTTTTTTCTTGCCAGTCCTTCAGGAAGCCTCCTTTAACTTCAGGGCTCAAAATTGTCCCATCTGTATTAGGTCAGTGACCGGAAAATATTTTTAAGGGTACCATATCTCTCTCTCTCTCTGCAATTTCTATTTATATTTGTTAAAAGAATCAGCTTCTGGCCCTGATGGCTGTGAAGAAAAAATTAACTGAATTCAGAGTCTGAGTCTGAAATCTTGAAACAAAAACTTTACGACCATGGCTTACCTTCTCCTTTGTGTCTGGAAGTACTATTTCAAGTATCTTGCTATGGTGATTAAAACGCCAACATTGTAACAATCATAAAATTACCTCTGCTGAAAGTACAGGGATGGAAGAGAACAGATCGTGTTATGAAGGCCTCATATTATGTGTGGTGCTCAGCCTGGTGCAGTTTGTGGATGATGTTCTCAAGAAAGTCAGCACATGTTCCATCTCCTGATCCCTAGGAAAAAGCTAGAGGAAGGAAAAGCCACAGGGAATACTTTGCAGAGCTCACTGGTGTATATATGCACGTATGATTTTTCCCCACATCAGCATTTTACAAGTGACATTCAGACTCAGAAAGCAGTCATTATTGAATCATTTTTATCACTTTTATTTACAGTGAGTTTGGAAATAGTCTCCTTTGCTAATTTCACAGGGCTCTGAGCCCAGAGACCTTAAGCATCTGTGTAGTGTACCCATATCTCGAACTGTACTTGCTTGCTGGGAGCAAGCCTCTGGAGCCTAGCAAAACACATACCATCATATTTCTAGCATCAGTAACTAGTGGCATCTCAAATAGCTAGAATTTACTTTGTGGGCAAAACCTGGGGTGGTACTACTGCTTTCATCATCTCACCCCAAACTCCAGCCCTCGTGAGCATATGGCCTGGAGAACAGCTTTGGCTTCCTCTCCCACAATACCACTATGAGTCAGAACTGCTTTTACTATAGGAGATATAGATACATTGTGCTTTGAAGGGAAAAAAAATTTACTGTTTCTTCTTCCTTCATTTTGGGTTTTCTGTTGTTTTTGTTCAGGGATTTTTTAAAACCTAACTCGCTGAGTTATGTTTTGCATCAGCGTTTCACTGCGGATGAAAGATCGAGATTAAGAAATTGTGCGTGTAGTTAAATTTGGCACCAGCTGCTAAAATCCCACTTAGCTGCAAAGGTATGTTTTTTCCATTCCATTCAGTCAATGAATGCCATCTGTATAGAGCACAGTGGATCAAACTGAGATTATGACATCACGAGTACAAAATATAGAATTACTAATTTCTGTACCACATATATCTTCATTTAAGTGAAGTGTATTTTCGAGTAACTGAACTTCAATATATACAGTTTCTTCAAGTAAAACTGAAATTTTACCATATTTAATGCAAATATTCTATCATGATGTAAAATTTTATAGTAAGACACTTCCAGCCAAATCATCTCTTTCTCTCTAAAAATGCTGGTTTTACTTAACACCTAATTAAATAACATTGCCTAGCTTGAGAAAAGACTAATACCAAGAATGTTTTGTAAGAGATTTCTTATGATAATGGGATCTGGAAGTGATTAATTTAGAGACATACATAAACATTTCCAGTCTATCACGAACTATCCCATTACTGTATACAGACTAAGAAAATTATATCAAATTTGCATTACAAGTGCAGTCATGTATATTGTAGCTCTTACCTGTTGAGTTCTTCTGGGGTGTGAAGGAAGAGACGCTACAACTTTTTTCTTGCCAATATCTGGCTAGACATCTATCTATACTCCTACTAACACTTTTGTCACACTATATTAAATCAAACCAGTTAAACGTCTGAACTGAAATAAGTCAACATCCTCATCAAGTCAGACTTCCACATTAATACAGAAAGAAAAGATATATCTGCCCTTTTTCAGAGATTATATTTTGATTACATATTATGAGTCTACTTTTCACACAGAGAGCAATGATGCTTAAGATCTTGTACAGTCTAACAA
This sequence comes from Phalacrocorax carbo, assembly GCF_963921805.1. NCBI lineage: Eukaryota > Metazoa > Chordata > Aves > Suliformes > Phalacrocoracidae > Phalacrocorax > Phalacrocorax carbo. The sequence continues at coordinate 70,204,172 of NC_087514.1, read as the reverse complement.
ATCACGAAGTTAAAAGTGCTGTTGCAACACTGAACGTTGTGTACTTTTTACCTCTCATTACTATTATTTTTCAAGCTGCCTTCAAAGGAAACACCTCAGCTTGGGAATGAATTTACTCTCTAGTTTCCATCTCAACTAGAGACTTATCTCTCAATTACCTAAAGCTCACCTACACTAACAAAGAGTGCAGCACTCTAGGTGCCGACCTGCTGAACAAAAGAGTCTGTGCTGAAGACACACCCTACATGCTGTGTCCTACCAACATTTTGGGGTCATTTCTTCAGGTAAGCTCTATGACTATTGAATGACTCACTGAGTATTAATCGTTGCAGCTCGTGAGGTACACACCTGGAGTGGGACTTCTGGTTTAGTTTTATCCAACATCTAGTCTTGTGCTTTGAGATATGTGCCAAAGCACGGTAAGTGATTATGATGTCAAGATTCACTTCAGATCCACAGTAAAATTTTAGTGTGACATAACTTTAGTAAGTCATATAAGGCCATAAGGAAAAGCAAAAATGAGCGTAAAACACCTATTCATAAAAAGATGCGTATACTTTTCTCATTGTATCGCAAGTAAGCTAAGACATATTTTTTAGGAAATCAAGAATAAAACATTGCTTATATACGTAAAAACAGATACATATAAAATATATATTATTCAAATACTTGTAATGATCACATGATCAACTATTTCTTACTGAAATATCTAAGATCTGAGTCTGTGTTCTTCAAAAGTACTTTGTAGGGTTCAAATATATATTTGCTCCTTAAACAGAAAGAAAAATTGAGTTAATTTGAAGACACTTCAGTAGGTATTCTAATCTTAAATACATATTTATATTTACTCCTTAAAAATAACCAGATGTTAGGAAAATTCAACCAGCTGAATCCTTGCCTTATTCCTGTTCAGTACTACTAGGAGTCTACACTAAGGAAAAAATATACACAGAATCACAGAATCACAGAATCACACAGGTTGGAAGAGTTGTTAACCGATTATTTAAACCTAGCTGTTATGACCAGTTAAACTGTAGCTTTAATATATACGTGTTAAGCAAAGTAAATCTTACAGTTCATCTATGATCTCTGCTGAAGAATTAATATATGAAAATTCACAAATTCTCTGGTCAAAACTAGTGTGTGTGTGTGTTTCCATTCCCTGAGGAGCACAAGGTCTCAAACTAGCCTTCCATAATAAGCTTTCTTGCACCCTTTGCTAACAGTGAAACCATTAGTGATGTGACAAGGAAAATATGCTGAAAGCATCTAACAGCCTAGTAAATGAGGAATATTATTCCGAAGATCTTAAGATACCACAATGTTTCCAGAATCCCCACTACCCCTCTGTTTCCGCTGCTGTAGTTTGAATTACAAAATAGCTACAGAGCTACAGAAACCTCAGGGAGGAGAGGCCTCTGTGAGTCCCCAGCACTGTCTCCCACTTGAAACATGACCAACAATGAACAAAGAGCAGTTCAGCCATAGCTCTGTACAGCTGCCTTGCAAACTTCTTAGGAGGGAGCCTCCACAGTTGCTCAGGATACCCTGTCCCAATGCTGCGGTAGTCTCCCAGCACATGAGGATGGACATTTCTATTTCTATGCACCCCTCTGTGCCACCCCGATGACATCCTCTGGGTGGTGTGATGCCATCTCTGCCAGTGCTCTGCAGGGTTTGCTCTGACCACTTTTGCCTATCTGTACAGTATCTTCAGTTCTACTGATTACACCTTAATCCTCCACCTCCCTCTCTTTATCATTCCTGATATTGCATTGCCTACTGCATTGTTGCTTCCCTAAAGTTAGTGTTCTGTCTCTTACCTGAAAGGTGGTGAGGGAAACCCATTTAATTTCCACCTCTTTTTATTAGATCATGAGATTTTATGCAGCTGGATCTACTACTGCAATTACTGAACCATGGCCAGGGTTCTGGGAGCATCCTTTAGAGATCTTGACTATTACTATAGATTGAGAAGGTCTCCTCAAGCAATTAATTATCTTTACTATGAAAAAAATATGGTCTTCTAAATTCAAGTTGTCTAGTTTCAACTTCTGTGACTAGTTACACACTTTTCACACAGGTTAAAGAAGTGAAAATCTTTCCTGCATGCATGTCCCAAAGTTACCTCCCATCTCCACCTTTGGAAGAGCACAGTAGATTGAGATTTTACTACTCCCTTCATTTAAGGCAATATTCCCAGGTCTCAAGTCATTCTCCAGGTATAGGCTGTCCCTTGTAAGACAACTACATTTTCTAACATTCCTCTCACTATTCTTTTGTCAAAAGCAAAAAGTTAGCAGTGGCCAACCTACCTATGGTCAGAGTCAACAAGCAAAGGTTATTAGATTTAAAAAAAAAAGTCTTTGTAAAGACTTAAAAGAAAGATTTATAAAATACATTCCTATTAGGAAAACAAAGGTGGACCTTCCTTACTTCAGCAGTACAGGCATGTTTTCTACCAGGTGACTGAAAGAGGGATTTAAGCAGAGCTATCCAAGTATTGGTTTCTGGCCTGAATGGCATACTAGTAAGTTTTGGAAGACTCTTGAGAGAGGCTTGGCTACAGAACATTTAGGAATCACAGGGGCTTTTTGGCTTTACATCATTGAATTACAAAAGTACATACAATCAACCGTGAAAGACATTCCATTTCTGTGATATAAATGAAATAGCAAGAAGAAAAATAATACAACTTCTTCCTTTCCCACAAAAACTATAAGGCTTAATGCCAAATGGCTGTAAGGATTTTATTGCTTAAATAATAACTGGCTGCAGGGATGTGGACTCTGCAACATGTTTATTCTGATGCAAAGCCAACAACTTTTTTCTGAAAATCTAGGAGAAACTCATCTTTCTCCTGATGAAGCAGTTAACTGCCCTCTGCCTAGAATGGTCATAAAATGGTAATTTACACAAGGTCATGAGAAAGCAGAAGAGCAGAGTCCTGTGGGCTTCCACGTCAGACCAATGAGGACAATCCAGTCTCTTTCCTAAACTAAGCAGCATCCTCCCTAAGTGTAACTTAGGCTTGACTTGCTCCAACACAGGCATGAGGTTTGCAGGTTTTTTCCAGGCTGCAGCCTTTCTAATGTGTTTGCAATCCCAAGAAAATATTTGCATTTCCATCCTTAACATCAAAGTGCGAGGTTTAAAAAAAAATTTTAAAATGAAAACTTAAACATTATCTAAGATTCTGGAGGTGGTGTCTTTGGTATAAGTTTTTGCCTTAGCCTAGCCAAATTCCAAAGTAAAACAAAATACTTCCATAAAGAATTATGCCAGTCAACCTGTTACCACTGGCATCTTGTGAAGGATGTCTGGTTGTATTTTAAGCAGGCACACCATCTCACCCACAAAACCTGTTCTGTATGTCAGGTCACTTCAGCTTCTTAAGCAGGTGGAGCTCAATTTGTAGGTGGACTTTGGCACAGTGCCCTTACCTATTTTGTTTCAATAGGAAATCATAGAGAGGAAAACCTGATCCAGGAGAAAACAAGGGTAGAAGGACCTTATTGCTAATTGATTTTTCTGAATAGAATTCCACGCTAACCAGGCTGGCTATATTAAAAGTTAAGCACACACACACTTTTAAATCAGGCTGTGTTTGACTGCTTCTGGCTTTGGATGTCAGTCACAATCAACCTTTAACTTCTGTTTGTGCAGGGAACTTCTTTTAGCCCACAAGGTACTCATCAAAGTGAATTACCTGGAGATCTCTACAGACTGAAATGGTTCCACTGGTTGAAACTTACATCCACTGTCTGGTCATACTGTTGTTTCTGAAAAAGCTAAACAATAGTTTTCCTGACCTAAAGTGCTCATGCCGTGAAGGACCAAGCCTTTGAAGCCATAGCTCAGACAATTCCACTGTCCTGCACTGTCATCTACATATGTATCCATCTATATCCTGGGTTATTGTAACAGGACTATAGTCAGTAGGCCAAGGGAAGTTATTTCTCCTCTTTACTCAGCAATCACTTGCACCATCTAGAATACTGAGTCCAGTTTTGGTCTCAGAAAATAAAAATGTTGATCAAATGAGGCAGGTGCAGCGTGGGGACCACCAAGATGGTCAGAAGCTGGAGCACTTACCCATTAAGGAGAGGCTGAGGCAACAGCATTTGATCAGTTTGGGCGAGACAGCTTTGAGGGGACCCAATACCAGCTCCAGCTCCAGCACCTAAGATGGGCTTTTCAAGGAGATAAAGACAGACTCTTCTCAGTGGTGCATAATGGGAGGATAAGAGCCGAAGGCAAAAGCAGAAAGAGGAGAGGTTCAGTCAAGCAAAGGTTGTGCAAGCCTAATCCTTGAGCATTTCAAGGTTTTCAAGACCAGAGAAAGCCCTGAGCAACCCAATTTGACCTCGTAGCTGACTCTGCTTTGAGCAGGAGGTTGGATTAGAGCACTCCTGAGGTTCCTTCTTACCTGCATTATCCTACCATCCTGTGCTGTGACTTAGATGTAGTTTTTCACAGCTTTATCTTAATACTTCTTATCTGGACATAAATGGAATAATTGCACATTAAACTGTAGTCTGATACATAATGGTTACTGCTACATTGTTCACAGTGGGTTTCTTCATCAGATTTAATTTGGTTTCTGAAAAATAAGTATCAGTTGTTAAAGATGGAAGATCCTATACTCTATTTAATATTCAGATTTAATATTCAGATTTCATTCCATGTTTGACCAACTTTACTATTACCAGACATAACTGGATTCCTGGTTTATGTCAAGAGTTGCATAGAAAACTCAAACATCACCACAGATGGTGGTTGTGTTTTTGTGACCATTTGCAATGTGATAGTTTGCGGGTCACTCCGCTATGAACGGGCATCTGGTATGGTCATTGAGGTTTGTCAAAATTATTACACAACTTGAAATGATGGTGGGGATGGGTGGGTTAGGATTTAACCTCAGTAATAAGATCCATCCATAATTGGCAGAGTTTGTAACAGCACCCCAGCTGTGCCAAACCAAGAGTGAGGATCCTCCACAGTGCCAAAAGAAAACAAACTTGCTGAGGAGGAAGTTGTCAATCAGGCAGGATGTGAAGGAAAGTGAGTAGCCTTAGCAAAATAAAGTCTTTCCACAGGTAAAAACTGGCTAAGACATATGACAGAGGAAGTAGGAATACATGGTCAGTTTTCAACATAGTAATTTGTGGAATTCAAAAGGGTCAGTACTGGGACTATGCTGCAAACCTGTTCAGAATTGGCCTAGAGCAGAGGGTAAGCTCTGAAGTGACTGGTGGTTTGCTGATGCCTGCTTTTCTCGTGGGAAGAAGGTGGCATTAACCATTCTCCCCTCTTGGCCACTGCCAGAAGACAGGATTCTGGCACTAATCTGCTCTCATCCAGTAAGGCTCTTTTGATATATCACATAAAAGTACAAACCGTAGGAGACAAAAACACTTAAACTCATGCAGACCCAGACCACAAAAGCAATAAAATGGAAAAGATGGTCAGGTATATGTGTTTCTGCACAGTAATATTTTAATGCATGCTTCTGTTGCATTATTGGCAACATTTCTACTTCCACTATGCAAAATGGTTTCTGCTGACAATAAGTATAATAGAATCCAAGAATACAGCAACCATTTTAAAAATTTCATTTAAAAAAAAATCCTCAAAGAACCAGAATTGTAAGTCAAACCCCATCAAGCTAACAGGCAGAGACTGCAGAAGATAGTTGTTTACCGCAGAGACTAGGCAGGTGTCTCCATCTTTTGCTATGCTTGGGACAGCAAAGAGAGAAAAGAGGTAGAGGTGGTAGCTGTAGCAAGGGAGGTTGCAAGTACCATGCAAGGGGTGAAAAGTACTATCAAATTGGTGCTGAGACACAAGAAAAAATTTCTGTCAGCGTTGTTATGCCATTTTCTTGAATGTCTTAAGTGAAACCATCCAAACCCCTTAGAGCAATACCGTGCCCTCACAGTGCTGGGTTTTAGTGTTTTCTGACACAGTGAGGTCAGAAAGAAGGTGTGAATTTTTCAGACTTTGAACAAACACAGCTATGCCAGGAGAACTTTTAGTGCAAACCTGACCCCAGAGAATTCACGGGCAATGGACAGCTTTTTGTCTCAGCAGCCACTCTAACTTGATTATTCCTTTTCTATACATGTCGTGGGGAAAAAAGGTCACCAGCTTTTTACATGCTATTAATGTTAAATAACAACAATTAAAAAGCAACACTTCATTTGTTAATATGATATCTTTTGTACACCCATCACAATACTGGGAAACTGGAGAGCTTAATCTTTGATATTACATATTTGCAAGCCTTGCAGATCAAACTCAAATGGTATTTCAACTGTACTTTACCTAGAGCAAGAAATGTCTAGGCAGATAGCCCAGAGCATATTTAGAGCTGCCCTGCAGTCAGTGAGACACATGAAGTGAGTGTGCAATGTCAAACTGCTGGAAAAATAAGTCAGCTAGAATATAATTGGCTTGGATCATACATCTACAGGACTAAGGCACCCGAGCTATTGGTAAATTACACAGCCATTTTTACTTGATTTCTTGTTTCTTTAACTCTGAAGTGATAATTCTGTTGAAGATGATAAAGACTGTTGAGGAGATTTTATTTAATACATATGGACATGTTAATGTAGAGTGATCTACCCATCCCTCCAATTAGCCTACTAGGTGCAGCTTGATATAAAGCAGAGGCTGGAGCCCTGAGGACATAAAACAAGACAGGGAGAGCATATAGCTCAGCATGTTTTCAGGAAATCCAATTATTTGTCTGAAGCTTTGAATTCAAAAGTGGATTCAGAAAGTCCTAAAGCAATTATGATTTGCACTGAAAGAGACTGGCTAAAGCCAGCAGCTGAACGTTTGTATTGTTTTTGGCTTGTGTGCTCCATTTATACAGTAAGACCCTTTAGCACAATCACTTCAGCATGTAACTGAAATGAGTTCAGTTTTCAGTAGGATTCTTCTTTCAAATAAGTTCCTAAGAAACACACCAGCTTTCTTATGTTTTAATACAGACAGAAGGGCTCAGAAACAATTCTGGATTTCAAAAATTGTTTGAAAACTTTTATGAGCTTTAAAGACAGTGTTGTGTTAAATACCTTGCACAAGATGATAATGCTAAAGCATTTGCCTGGGTGTGTACCCTTCAGTTGGTCTACTATCTTTATACACTAACATGTATGTGCTACACCATCATGGTCTGAGGCAGGAAACATGCAAAAAAGATGTGTAAATACTTTTTGCATGATAAGTTTGCTAGTTACTTTGCTGTAAAAAACCCAAAATATTTGTAATGTTGTTTTCTGCCTATTTTAGTATTGTTATCACCACCAAGTGCTCTGCACTTCTGAAAATCTACCTAGTAATTTGGATACTTAAATATGCATATTTGTTTGTGCTATATACGTAGTCCATATATAGTACAACCTTAAACCACTTTAATGGTAGCAAGAGATACCTGAAATCATTCTAAAGGAATTGAGGTATGCAAAATTATCTTTTGAGAATTTAGATATTTATATCTTGAATAGACACTGACCCTGGCAATATTTAAGTAAAAGTGCTTTATTCACATTTTATGTGTCCATAAATACATTTTTTCACTTTGCACTTTGGTAATGAACACTATGTCTGTTATTTGTTTTAAAAAGTCACGAAATACAGCAAACGAAGTGCTGTGAGACATCTGTATCACTACAAACTTTATTTTACATATATATATATTTAATGCATATATTCCTAAAAAGCCAGTTGTAGGCTAATTCATTTTAATTTCAGAGCCTCTTTAGAGCTTATAGTGGAAGAACAATGTGCATTTTTAATCATATTCTTCTGAATTTAAATTGTTTATGTGACTCTTCTTGAAGATAAAAATCTATTCTATAAAAAAACCAGCCTCCTGAGCTGTAGCTGCTAGATACAAAGTTTTCCTTTCTAAAGAGCAGTAAAAAAAACTCATAACCAAGCTGGCACAAAACTGGGATTCCAAGTTCACTGGAAGTTTCTTTTTAATTTAGTTGTGATCTGACCTGTAGTGGCTGTTTCCAATGTCCGCAGCCCAGGCAGACTCTGCAGGAATCCAGGCAGGGTTCTCTTTGAACTCTGCCTTGAGTTTGCTAAAACCTCATTGAACCCAAGATGTTTTAAATGAAAGACTTCAGACTGGATGAAGTAGCATTTTTTGACAAAACTTTATTTCCTTTGATAATTTCTGAACACTTCTATTTACAACATGCTTTGATTGAAGACAGACTGTTACGATGAAATGACAGACATTTCATAATTATTCCCCTCCAAAGTCTTTTGGATGCCAGCCTTGTCATAATTCACAAATGGGTCAGTCTACTTCTCATTGACTCGGCGTTTTCAGTCACTTAATAAGAACCAATGTCTACCTAAGTAATCAGCTCAACATATTTTAATAGACCTCTAAACCAAAAATGACGAGGATAACCTTGTGACTAATTTCAAGGATTAGTGTTTGGAAAAACTTAATTCTGCTCAGTTTTGCTGCAAATACTGTGTCATGATTTTTGTCCTGCCGCATAAAACCTCTGAGAATGTCTATATTATTAGATTTTGTGATTCATCCTGAGACTGCTTTCTGCATTAGATTTCCAGTCCCCAGCAATAATAATCCTTTTGTAACATTACATCAATTTCCTTGCCTTTTCTGATTATTACTTAGGCCTGTTGTTCATTGATATGAAGGTTGTTTTTTGTCAACATTGAATATCTGACATGTAACCATCCTAATGTGCCAGGATGGTTAGCCAGCCCTGTCCCAAGTTGATTTCATTGTTACGGGGAAAAAGCAATGCTGTCAATCCTCTGTCTTGTATGTAGGTAACTAACAACCAATGAAACAGAAACTGTGTTGGAAAGTGCTCCAGGAACACCACCCCTCTGATTTAGCATCTCTGGGCAGCTGACCAGACTGGCTGAAGGATGGGATGATCCTGCTGTTAGTTAATTGTGCATATGTAAAAGTTAGAATCAGACTGTCAAGCTGCGTAACCGCAGTTAAGAACCCACTCTCCATATTCAGCAGTACTCATGTGGCATTTCTGCTTTACTAAATACTCTTGCTAGTTACTTTACTTTCTTAAGTGTTTGCAGGAGGCAAACATATATGTCAAGAGCTATACCTTCATATGCATATACTTCTATAGATGTACACAAGCATAAATGTAAATATTTCTAAATAAAAGCTACATAAAGTTTTTGTGGTGGTTTTAAAGTGTATAGATTATCAATAATTCCAATAGATGTAGGGTGCTTTGCACATTAATGCCTCTACAACTATTTAAAAGTTTGATAAATTCTTCACTTGCTCTGCATTTTTGCCATCTATGAGTTGTGCCAGTCAGTTACTACAGTAAATCTTGTTGTCTCCCCCCGGTGGGTACCTACAGAAAATAGAGTGTCCCTTATTAGGGAGGTGCCACATCCTTAACTCAAGCAGAACTTGCTTATTTGTACAGAAAAAGAAAAAAAGCTAGTTTTATTTCTTATGGGTAACCCTGGTATCCCAAGCATGGCCATATTTTTTTAATATCATCCTCAGTTTAAAAAATGCTTTCATTTCTAAGAGTTAGGAAAAAACACAGATTTCAAAAATAATAATCAATAATAAGTAATAAATGTACAGAATACACACACAGAATGCACAATACAGAAGCTTAGCTTGTACCAAAAGGTGGATTTTGTTCATAAAATATAATAAAACTTATTCTGCTTCTGTCTTTTTAAACTTTAAATACATGTAAACACACAAGATTTTTTTTATTTCAAAAAGTAAAAATATTCCCAAAAATCACTACAAATATTTACACATCAGAAAGATACTTCATATCTGCTTTAAAATTGAAATGTTCCTAGCCCTTCAGAAGAGTAAAATATTGATTGTCAGACTGTGACAAAGGAGCAGAAGAGACTGGTGTAGAAATTAGTCTTCCTCAGTTGGGACCAGGAGTAAAGCTTGTTTTGGAGAAACCGGTGATCAATATCCCTGTTTTGATTGCTTGTTTTTATAAGGATGCGCCTTCATAATATTCAACTTGATGAAATTGCTACTCTCTCTTTTTGAAAAGAAGATGCAGACAGTGAGTATAGTGTCAAAATCTGTACCAGTTGTTGCTTAATCCCCTGGTGGAATTTAAAACAGAGCGGACCTATGAAGACCTAAGTGGCTTGGTTTGGGCTATCTAAGCGCCTCTCTCTGTATGTTGCATTACATTAGTTTTGTTCTTTGAAGGCATTTGAGGTAGAATTCTCTCTGGAAATCAAGAGAAAGAAGCATTACTAGGGTGTTCTCCATGAATAGACTTCCTGATCTGCAGGTTTGCTTCCTTTGGTATTCCCATAGCTTTGTATTATGGTCTTTATAGATCTCTGGAGTACACCGCAAGGCTAAATTTTTTTTTATATGCATCTCTAAGAGAGGCATAATCTTAATAGTAAGAAAGGTTTTGGGAGTTTATGGTACAATGGTGCTTTGGCAACACCAGTCTGTGGTGGGAAGAAATACTTGACTGAAGTTATTAAGCAATAAAGGCATGAGAGGGACTTTTAGAAACCAAAAACGTCTTCAGCATTTTATGAATTAGAATATACTACATCTTGAACACATTTTCTTGCTTTTTTTATTCTTCTGAATCTTTGCACACTTTGGGTAACAATATCGTAAAATTGTCTATGAATTATTGTGAATAAATCTCTTGTGGAAGTTTTGTCCAAGTGAGGATGGTGGTGGACTGAGCCCTTTGTGACCATATGGGCAAAACAGAACAGGTGTATATTCACAGCTATGCATAACTCCACTGTTCACGTTGAAAGTAAGTTAAACTTTTACAAACCATGGTTTAATGTTTGCCTCACATTAGATTTAAAATACTAGTAGAACCTACATTTCATGCAGTTCTATCATCGGCACATATAAAAAATGGTGTCAAGTTGTCAGATTTCTACCCTTTTGAACATTTAAAGGACAAGCCATAGGAAAGCACTCATAGCTTTATATTGCTGAGGAGGGCTGCTGGGGAGGGAGCAGGCCAACACCTGCTTTCCAGAGCCTTATGGAGAAGCTTATATGGAGATCCATGCTCTGTGATTCTTTTCAGTTTCCCTTCTTCAATCAGTGCCACTGCTCACTGTTTTCCTTCCCTCCACTCCCACCCTCCAGCACCTTGAAGCTCACCTTAAGTTTTAATTTCCCTGTGTCATTTATATCTTCATGTGTTCAAATTTAAAAGCTGTTTGTTCTTTCTTTTTCCTGAAAGCTACTTTTGTCACTGTAAGGATTATTGTCAAATAAGATTACACTACAGGAAAATACCCCAAGAAAGCAGTCTGTGCACTAAAAAGACTATTTCATTAAAAAGCTATTACATTTCTCCCAGCTTCCTGCTTTAGAAGTTAGTTGTGTCTGTTCAATGTGGCTCTGAGGGGAGTTGTGTCAAGCTCCACCACCTTGAGAATTGTTCTGAGAGGCACAGTGGGCTCCAATAAGGAGTCTATGTATCGTGATACCAGGGATGCCCAATATCCAGCTATCTGGCAAGCTTGTGAATTCCAGCTCCCTGAATTCCTGATCTGGTTAAAGATGGAGAAATAGGTGCCTAGGAACAAGTTCCCAAGTGTTAACATGTTACCTAAGGAGCTGCTAAAGTAGCTACTTACAGACACCAAGACAAGAGAGGAGTCTGGAGTACTGGCCAAATTACAGCTGAACACGTTTGGAAAGAAGAATGCAGGATATGCTTTCGGGACAAGATCAGTCTCGGGGCCCGAGTAGATTTATAATAGCTTTTCTCTGCTTTACCTTTGAGGCCAGGAAACTATTTCTTTCCTTAATATAATTTGCTTTCTGAGGAGGAGAGTTATTCATGGAAATTTCTTTCCACCTTCCCCTGCATCAGAAGGTCGTTATAATAGACACTGAGTAGAGAACCTGTAATGCAGGACATCAGTCTATAAATAACTGAGGGATAACCCAGCCTTCTCTGGGGTTTGATATAGCAGAAATCACTTCCTAGAATCTTCTTATACTCTTAGGTATATAAGAGAGCTCATTCACACAATGTTTTACAGGTGTAGAAGTGGTAGTCATCTCCTGCTATGCAATAGGACAACAGTAAGCTCATTGGCATTTTTTTACTGCCAGTCTCAGCCCAAGGACTTTTCAGCTCACAATACATATTCCTCAAGTGAAAGCCACAATTATTCACTTATAGGGTTTGCTGGGTTAAATGTTCTATCATTGTGCTAGTGGAAGCTATGTTTGCAGAGACAAACCAACATTAGTTGGGCTGGAGGGGAAAAAAATGAATGACACTAACCTACTGGACAAAATACTTCCCCAGAATGAGGACACCTGAGTTCTTGTTCCTGATCCAATGAATCTTAAATTATACTCCACCCTGGAGCCTGAAGTTAGCCAGCCCCAGGGGCAGTTAAATGGGACTCAGACTCCAAAGTCCTGCAGATCTCCTGGACAGAGAAGTGTACCTGCCATGCTAGTCCTTAGAGCCCTGTTCCCTGTGGAAGGCTGCATGGCAAGGAGGAGCAATGTGGGTAAGGCTCTGCTTTTCCTCTTTTTAGGGCAACTCTACCTAAAACAGCAAGTAGTGAAACTGGGTAGACTTAATGAAGGAAATTGCAACTTTCATAATACTTTGAATCAGAATGCACAGAACATTGTTTAAACTGAATTCCCTCTTAGTTTATGTTCCTCTGTTTTCTTTCTTTTCATTTTTTCCTCAAAGATGTATTCTTGTTTGACAATTTGTCCTTCAAAATGTGCTGCTTCTTCACTAAATATAGCCTTCATACAAAATGTAACATTTCTTTGGTTAACTATGTCAATTAATTTTTCTTCATGTGGTTATATAGCTTAAAATATATTTTGATTCTTAATTTTTGAATTATTGTATTTAGGATGAAGAATGGCCCATTTTCTAGTGACCAGGTGATTGTTTCTTCTTCTCCTTCCCCCCCAAGGATTTTTACTAAGCAACTTCTGAATGAAAACCAGCACTGAATTAAATGTGCACAAATATAGCACTGCTGCATTATTTTGTTAGCTAAGCTGAACTCTATTGTATAGGCTGGGGGGAAAAAAAAAGGCAAATAATAATTTCATTAAAATATTAGTGTATTTTAAAAATTGAATTATTCGCTGCAGTTTGCAAACAGTTCCTTTACATGTTTATGGTTTCCATGGATAACATTATAAAAAGCAGACAAGTGCCTTATGGGAATTTCAGAAGCACTTACTCACTCCTCCTTTCCTCCTTCATGATATAAGTGAGTACTGGGAGTCAACCTCTTTAAGGACCTCTGAAATCCTGCCTCATTCTTCACCCTCAGAAAATGCAAACAAGCTGCTGTAGCTACAGTAGGGGTAGATACACTGGTGATCATCTTTTCTAACACAGCTGCAGTGACGACATGCCCCAGGAATTCTGGCTTGGATTGTGATTCTCCAAGCACCTCCCCTAGCAGGTGTGGTTCAGGTGTTGCTTGCTTACTCCAAAGAAATGTCACAACTGCCTGACAACAAACCTTATCATTAGAATGATGGTGTACCCAAATCCTGAGTCTTCTAATATTTTTAAATGTCCTCAAAAGAACATGATGATTGGTGTGAAAAAGTGCTTTTTTCTGTAGCCTGATGTGCTATATGAACACCTATTAATACCTAGCTCTGAATGCTTAGAGTAGTGCCAATAAGGGAATTAAGAGCAGGGCTTTGCCTATCCTATACCTTCTTTTTTATTGTTTCAGAGTATTAGTGAGCAGCAAGAAGGATGTTTTTTTATTCATCGTGAGAGGGAGTTCCAAACCACAAGTCCCAGGAGTCCAAAGTAAGTTGCCCAAATCAATTTTTCTGCTGTTGATAAGTTATAACTTGACTTTCCCGTTGGCAAGCTGAGACACTCTGCTTCTACATATTCAACACATGCTTGCATTCCTGCTTTGTTGAACTCATCACAGATGCCTAACTCCTCTTTCAAATAGCAAAGACAAACTTTATACTATCTGAGAAACCCAAGCTGCTTTCCATATTGCAGTTTTGCAAGTTCAGGGGGAAAACACCCTCCAGATCATGTCCTTCTAACTATGCCAGAGCCCTGTAGGCCCAAAGGTGGTTGGTCTGTCAGCCACATACACCTGGCAGGCTCACACAGACACTCCACATAGCAATAATGTGTGCAGAAAGTAAATAAGAGGAAGGAAAAAAATGTCCTCTCTTTCAGGAGGGTGAAATCCCAAAAGTGTTACTCAAGGCTGTGTATTCTATTCATTTGCCAGACTAGCTTTGGGGACAAAATTATTTTTCTGGATCTGGGCCTCACTCCCAAACAATATTTGTTACTAATTAAGATAACTAATTGTATGAAATCTCTTTCTTCAGCTTTTGGCTTTTATTGCTGAGAAATGAGCATTTTACTTAAAGCTTTCTGAAATTAGCTAAAGTGCACTAAAAATACCAGTTGTTTCAAAATGTGACTCCATCATCAGAGTGCTATTGCATTGCTGTGTCCAGGTATTTAGTTCCTTATACCACACCAGATACTGAGATTCTTGGTAACACATGTGATGCCTAAGTTTGCTTCATGATGCACATCTAAATGAGATTGCAAGTTTATAATGGAGAATTATTCAGCTCTACAACATCTGAATCAAGTTTATCATCTTAACACTTAGAAACAATGCAATTTGATCTAATAAATACGTAGTATGTCTTGTGTTTTTGATCAGCGGTTTACATCATATTAGAAAAGCCATGCTTGGACTATGTAGTCTAACAGAGCTTTCCTATGGCTACACCTTGAGATTCTAAACACCCCTTAATTCTGGCAGAAATTAAGCTACTGAAGATTTCTTTATATTCTGGTACAAATGACAGGAAACTATGAGTTCTATATACCTCTAATTTAAAACAAAAAGTGTCCTATCCATGGTGAGATAGTACCCAGTGTAAATACAGATGGCCCAATATAGTCCCACATAAAGAGTGTGCAATTTCCAATGTACAATCCTTGTTATTGGATGGATTTAGAAAGTTGGCTACTTACTCATTACAAGGCATTGCTAGCTTACAGGTTATTTGTAAGAAGTATCAAGCTAAAATTGCTGTTTCTGGCAGAAAAGCTGGCAATGGCAAAGAAAAACCCTCAAATTTTGACCTTCCTGTATTACATGCTAAAGGACCATCAAGACTGAACCATGTGAACAGCCAAGGGTATATTAAACTAAGCAGACTTTTTCATCTATTTCCAGTTTAGTCTTACTTAATTTAGCTTTTAATAAAATGCATTTCTGTTAACCATCACTTCACCCTATCGTCTGTACAGCTTCAAATGACTGCCTTTTAGAGCTATGAATAGCCAAAGTAAAAATCTACAGTTACATTAGTTGCAGGTTATTGGTCAATAAGTGTTCATTAAACACTATACTTATTCTTTCAATTTACAGTGTTATTTGTTTTCTTATTTCATTGGCTTTGATAGGCCTTTTAAGACTTATTTTTACAAAAGTATCAGTGCCTCTGATAGTACAGCATAGCCAAGCTCTGCTCCATGCAGTTATAACTCTCAATCCCTACTCACTCTCCTGAAACTTATGGTGATTTTTTGCTCAAAGTATATGCAGATAAAAATTAATTTGAAGCTAAAAAGAATTTTGGTACCTGATTTATTTTTACCAGGGTCATTAAGGCTTTTTTTTCTGTTTCAATGGATCATGAAAAAGCCAAATGACAGCAAAGAAACATTTACGGTGGAAAAAAGTATTACATGCAAGTGTTAAGCTTAAATGTAATATTTTGACCTTTTAACTTTGATTTATAGTTTCTGTGTCTTTTTAAAAAAAAAACTCAACAATCTAACCCAGTATTTAATTGAATTCACAGCAACTGGTTTAGAGTTTATAGTCATTAAAATATGACAATTATAGAAGTCTAGTTTTGGTAAATGCCACCCAAGACACTTCTCAAAGACAGTGACTTTACAAAAATTTCAGTAGTTTGAGTTTTAATTATACTTAAAACAAATGGAGAAAGTGTGAAACAAAGAAAAACAAAAATCCATAGAAAAAAATTAAGCTTGAGGACATGTTAAGTACGAGGAACTAACTTATCTTCAAAGTGAAAGGTTTTTCATCTGATATTAGAAAATAGAGGTGCCTTTTTTCACAGCTACATGTATCTATCTAATTCATATTTTGGTTGTGTGAAGAAACCTTCTGGTTTCCTGAAACTAAACACTGACAACAATACTAACATATATATATAAAAAACAAAGTTTTCTGAATTTCTACCTGGGAAACTGGATGGTCATCTTACCGAAAAAAAAAACCAAACCCATAGGTGTCAAGTAACTAAGTAGCTATGGAAATACAGGAGAAACAAATAAATGAATCTGCTTGAAATTGTAAATGGATCATCACGACAATATAATGAAAAGCTGTAAAGCATTTTAACTGTTACGGTAGCAGTCTTGATCTGTCACAGCAAGTTGCTCATCAATTAAAGCAAACATTTCCATATTAAACCAGGTCTGCATTCATGGCTGGAAAGATCTACGTATCAGGGCTTTATGGCTGCTGAAACAAAATTTTGTACTGAATTTTGCCTTTTTAAGGTCCAAGGACTGATATTATTTAACAAATACAGTGAGAGAAATTGATGAAGTAGTATTGAAGTATGTCATCTCTATTCTGATAATCTTACTGAAAGTGAATAAAAATATTGGGAAACTCCATGCAGAAAGAAATGCTTTAAGCAAGTAGACATATCAGCTGATGACCTAAAATCTATTTTAATTAATAGATTTTCACACTTTTAGTTGATTTTACATCACTCTACATGCTTTGATTTTAATTTCATTTAATGATTTCTTACTGATTCAGTGCAACTACAGGAATAAAAAGAAATGTGCCAGATTCAGCAGGTTAATTCATTAATAGACGACAAATAATTTTTTTTCGCTAAGTGTTATGGAGGATCACCTCTATTCCAAATGTTTTTCCAGATCTGCCTAAGATCAGTTATTTATAACTGTAATAATACATTTCCCTTCTAGCCTCATTCTGTCCATCCTACTCATTCCTTCCCGACAGTATGCGTCCTCTGTCCTTGTGGATTTAACCGCAATGCTTTCCAAGCCATACTGAGCTGCTTGTTTTCTGCCTTTTCTTCTCTAACAGTTCTTCCAGTAACAGCTTTAAATGACTAATTAATAAGAGGTTAACTTTCTTAAAGAATAAGTAGTTCCGTTCAGTGAATAAGGAAGATTTTTTGCAACCCACTAAACGTTATGTTCAAAGAAGATGTTCAATGGCAAATCCATCAGCTGTTTGAAGCTATTTGATAAAATTTCAGTTTTGCCGCTCCCACATGCCTCTGCTGTAAGAACGTAGCCTGGGAAAGGCCAGGAGGGAGTTTGTTCTTCCAGGAGCTGTCCAGGGTCCATGGCTGAACCTACTGCAAGAAGAATGTGATTAACTGAAGGATGTTTGTAATTAATTTGAACTCTTCCCAGACCATTATGGTGAACTATTAGATTTTCATGAGTCTTCCTTTGCTGAGCAATAGTCACATTCCATGCAGATAACATCTCATAAGTGCCGGGTCAAAACCAAGTAAAGTCTTCATTCATTTTAATTTATTTCATAACTTCTACAGTGAGTAATAACAGTTCATTGCAGTCTATGAGATAAGTGTGTAAGAAAAGTATCTTACACTCTTCTCAGCCATGCTGTTAGGAAAATCTTCTCATTCTGTTTGAAGTGCCATGTACTTTCATTCTGTGAAACATTATTTCTTTTTTTAAAATATTCTTGCTTCCGCTTTCAACAATTTTGACAATTCTTTCAAGAGTGTAAATCAATCTGTTCTCAAAATTGTTTTTATCAAATGTTTCCAAGTGGTCCCTCTGCCCATGCCAGCTAATGGGCGATGGCTCAAGCTACTACTGAAGATGGTTAGTTCTTAGGGATGCTTCAGTCCTAGAATACAAAAAAGGAGTTAGTTGACTACCCAAGCACGAAACTGAATGCTCTCAAAAAAGGCCAAAAATAAGATACAAATGCTTCATTTAACCATAATTTAAATATTTTTGCATTGTAGGACGTCTACATTCTATTGTCCACAATACTACTGAGTAATTAAATCTGTCAGAAGATGTGTTCTTATTATTCATTTCTACTAGTAGGAAAGTAAAATATGTGATATAAAAAAATAAAAGAAAGAAAAGGTAAAGTTAGAGAAAAAAAACACATCTCAGAAGAGTATTTAAACTTTGATTTGCCTGTGACAGAGTGTGAAGGGAAGTGAAAACAGTCTTTAAAGGCACATTATAAATCCCTTTGAAATGGCTGAACTATGATTGGGCCTCATACTTCCTTTCCCCTCCTCTCCCCTCCTCTCCCCTCCTCTCCCCTCCCCTCCCCTTCCCTCCCCTTCCCTCCCCTTCCCTCCTTCCATTTTCTTCAAATTGCCTTTCATTTTTTCCTAGTTTACAACTTAACTGGGAGAGTTCAATATATTCTGCATTCAGAGTCACCCAGGTCATTTTTTTCTGCTTCTGGCTGTCCATTACAAAGAATGCCAGTGGTAGACTATGGTAGACTTTATATTATTTTAATTTTTTTTTTCCTCAGGATCTGTTTTTCTACCATGTGAGGCCTGGATCTAAAAAAAGGAAGCCAATTTTACTTACATGTGTAATAATGGTTTGCAGTCTTTCCAGTAAGCCAGATTTTTAAAAGCCAGAATTGGACCAAAATATTTGCTGTAAATTTCCCTTTAGCATCCAGGCAATTAGCTCATTTTTCTTTTATCTTCCACAAGCTCAGTACTCTTTGATGTTTTCAAAACTGTCAGCGAAGTGGCCTTTGATGTCTTCAAATCAAAACTAGATATCCATCTGGAAGATACGCTTTAGTCAAATACACATTATTCAGCTCAGTGCAGGGATAACCAGGTGAAATTCTACAGCCCATGTTTCAAAGGTAGTCAACCAGATTAGCTAATGGTTTTTTTGCCATTACATTTTATGAAGCTATAAAAATGAAGCACTATGTATCTTTATGCAGGCCCTCAGAAGGGGATCGTAAAAAGAAGTATGACAGAAAGCAGGCATGGTTACAGAATGATGAATTTTAGACCGTAACAGTACATAGAACAGGGGGAAAAATCAGAGAGTTAGAGATGGGCAAGTTTTTTATGCAAAAATGCCCACTGCAGAGAGAGCTGCAGAGCTTCCATTATGCAGTTACTCTTTACTGAGAGCAGCAATACAAAGGTAGAATAAAAGATGCCCAAAAGAACCATAGATATCCAACAATCGATATCTGACCATGGCAGAGTTCAGTCTACCTTTTCTGTTGCCTATATTCTTGTCTGGGCAAGTTACTGAATTCCGTAATCACTCTTCTAAGATGTCTTCAGCAGCACTTTAACAAATCTGAAAATATCAGCATAAAGTTTGCATCAGATAACAGTAGACCTATCTCATTGACTGGAACATAATCTTGAAATTTGTTTTCAGAGCTCCTTTTTATAGAACCTGTGCAATGTCTATAGTCCCATTTTTAGAGGTAAAAAGCCTCCAACTCCTGAAGACTACTATCCATTTATACACCCGAGAGTCAACATCAGCCCACTCTGTCACATCATGTCACAGATGTTCCCACTAAATATTTGTCCATTGTTGCTCCTATATCTTTTGAAAGTCATTTCTCATCTATGCCTTTTTTTTTATATGCCTTTTCTCAAAGACAGACAAGTTGCTTTTGCGAAAGTGTGTTATTTAAATAGGTCTATGTAATCTAGTGATTTAAACTGCTTAGTGAGACTTCTTCAATTCTTTGACCAAGGTGCAAGTTCTTGGAACATATTGATATTTCATCCTATCTTCCACACTGTTTTCCTTCTCTTTTTTTCTTGTTGTTAAATTGCTCTATCAGAATGTATTGATTTTCTGCTGTTTCTTTCTGAGCTCTTTTCCTGCACTATACCATATTCTGTATAAATATACAAACTTAGGTTTCTGTGCACTAATTTGCTGAGAAAAAGAGACTGCTTCCTCTGGTTTATCTAAACTAGATTAAGTTTCGTAAAGGCTGAATCACAGAAAAAATATAGTTCATAAACAAAGGACCTACTGAATGTACTAACTCAATTCCTTTTTGCACTTGCTTATTGTTCTCATTGTCCTTTTGAGCCAAATAAAAGGACTGAAGTTATACTAAAGAGCTTCATTTTCTGCCTGGTTTCTTCCTAGCCAGAACCCTATCTAAGAATGGGTGATGCATACTTAGAGAAAAGCTTAGTTTGCAGACTGACCCTCTTTTCCCATTATACAGACAAACCATTTGTTTCCCACTGAGATGCTCAGGCGTGCAGACATTTAGAAGACCTTTCCTGGCGTCTTCCAGTATGTCTGGTAACTCTGGTACAGTCTTACAGAAAAGAGAGAAAAGAAACTTCTAAATGTGTATACGCTTTGGCATACACATGCCCTTGTGTCAATGTATATGTCCCACCACCCAGCTCATGTGAAAAATTGGACAAAATGGCTGGTATAAAACATACTTGTCTGACAACCTAACTGGGAGAGTTTCTTTCTTATATGTATATTCATTCACCCGACATTATTCTGGAATTACATTACTGTAACTAAGCAGAATTTAGTTGTCTTCACATTGGGAATGAACACCGGATGATGCATTAATATTTCAGAGAAAAGTTAGTCAGAATATTATTATAAGTGCAAATATTTAAAAGTTTGCACGCAAAAACATATGCAAAACACTTGGTGGCTGCACACAAGCTGCAAACGCATACAAATGCAAAAGCATGCTTTCTGAATCATGTTTTTAAATGTGCCCACCATACACAGAAGGTGTCTTGTTATATGTTCAAATCTTTATAATTTTTTTTCTTTAAAGAGTTTTTAATTGCTAACATTATTCTCTAGGAATTAAAAAAAAAAGAGAACCCCCATTAGTATTTGTTCTGGCATTTTTATCTTTTCTATTGTACTGGTGTTTTGATCTTTTCTAACACACCTATACCTGTAACTGTGAAGCCCTGTCTCTATATAACTTCATTCTAATTCTGACTTTTAGCCACGTAATCAGAGGAAAAATTGTTATTTTTAGGGAGGTTCTTATGCAATCCAGTGAACCAAAATAATGTCCAGCAAAGTCGCTTTTATTAATGTTGAGATATGAAAAGCCCCTTTGTGAGAAGCATTCTGGCAGTCACAAGCCTCTCTGAAAGAGGCTGCTGAGTACATCCCTTTTGAAACTTTCCTCTTAATTTTTCCCCCGTTTCCCCTGAGTTAAGCCACCGTATCTCAGGTCATAGCAAAGGCAGCAGCAGGCCAGAGTGAAGGCTGCTCATGCTGTTGCACATTGAAGAGAGAGTGTTGACCGCTGTGAGAATCATAAACCTCTCAGTTTGATGATCAACTGAGCAGTAAATTAATTAATCATCATTTTATGCCTCATCAAGCACTTTGCTGAGACTCTCAACAGGGGCCAGCTCAATTAGCCAATGGGAAGCAGACTGTTTTGTTTAGCTGGGTGAGTCTTCCATAAACAGAGGAAGCTTTGACAAGCTAATAAATATGTCATCTGTCTGTGTCACTAGCTGCAATGTGGCTCCACCTGTAAAGTTGTGGGATTCTGCTCAGTATGGTGGATAGCAACTTGAAAGAATGACAGTGAGGTATCCTAACTCCTTCTGAGACAAAGCACTTCTGATAGCTTATCAGGATCCTTAGCCAGTGAATTTGGGCTTGATTATTAGGAAACAGACACTTATTTTTGACTACTGAATCAGGTACTTTTGATCTGATCAGAAATAAGATCTGATTCAAACAGATTTTTCTGTTAGGCATAGTAAAACCAGTCATGTGCATTTATAATTTTTAAATGCTTCTTTCCTTTTTTTTTTCCTTCCCTAGAAAAAGAATGCCCACTTCTCACAATAAATGCTTGTGGTAACAAGCTTCTCCAGGTAAAAGCTTTTGATTAAGTGGCAATAATGCCTCTGTCAAAACAGACAGGTTTGAAAAGTCCTTGTATCAAATCCTGTGGTTCCACTGAAGTTCTTGGAGTTGCATCAATCTAACTGCAGGCAGAATTCAGCTCCTGTCGCATTAGACATTTCATCATTCAGAATGGAAAACAGAAATCTGCATTTAGAGTTTCAGCCCTGAACAAAATCACTCCTGTTGCAAATTTGTGCCATTGACTTTCATGTACCTTTACAGGCATAAGGGCCCATTATGAGTTTCTAATCTGATTTTCTGCATAACACTGCCCATAACCTCTGGCATAATCTGGAGATAATCACTAACATATCCAATCTTTGCTGAAAGATTTCAGGTGGCAGAAAATTTAGCACATCCTTTGATAAGCAACTCCTATAATTAATTATAATCACCAGTAAAAATGTGCATCTTATTTCAGACTTTATTTTATCTGGCTTCAAATTCCAAATATCTCATTTTCCTGGAGAAGGGACCCCAAATTTCTTGTAACACAGGTGTCAACAGAAACAGTTTCTGGACTGCTGAGGCTGTCCACAGTGGTAAGATGCTAACACTTTGGTACAATAGTGTTTAGGGGCAGAAGGGATGAAAGGATGGCTTGATAGGAAATGTGTCTACAGAGCCCTCACATGACTAAATTATCAAGACACAGCATAACTCCTGGTCCAACAGAAAGTGCTTTGGTTTCCTAAAAAGAAGGTGAGGAAACACCAGCAACGTTTGGAATTAGTGACGGCAAGGTCTCTTCAAGTGTCTATACAGGCTAGAATGACAGTTCACTACACTCGCCTCTCTAACTGGTAGGAATGGTAGCAGCTCAGCTGGAAACGAGAGCTCAGTTGTTGGAAACCAATTTCCAAATCACAGCCAGCCTTAAAGCTTCCTCCTAGAGCTAGATCATCATGTGAAGGAGTGCAGGAGATACTTGCAGGTGACTCAATTTGGTCACTAAGTGAATTCTGTCAGTCCTGTGTTCCCACCTTGAAATGTCTGTTTATTTCTGGCATGCAGTTTACAAAAATGCCTAGATTGCTCCCTGTAGGAGCATTTCATATGTACAGCTCCATCAGCCTTTGTACCATGTATAAATTGTATTAGCAAAGGTTTTCTACAGTCCTTCCAAGCCATTGCAAAGGATAGAGTGTAATAGATATTTCTGCATTCCTTTGTAAATGACTGCACACAGTGATGACTCCTTTTAGCTGTCCTATTTTAAACTCAGTCAGTCTGGTTTTAATCCATTTACTTTTCTGCAATGATTTCACACAGGACCAACTTTTGGCTATGTGAAATGGCAAATGTTAAAGCCTTCCAACTGTAAAAAAAAAAAAAACCCAACCCAAAACTATAGCCTAAATGAACTTTTCACCTCAGTAGATGTTACTCCATTAACAGCTTGAATTATGCCCCTTCCCAGACAAAGGGGAAAGGAGGAAATGAACAACAATGGGAATTGGGGAATGGTGGAAAGAAGGAATATAGTAAGCTGCCTTTTATGGAGGTTCAAGGATGGTGAGGGCTTTCTGGAATGGAGGAAGGAGTAACAGGATTAACGGGAGCATCTGAGGAACGGTGAAATGGGAAAGTGGCGCACAGTGACTTTCCACAGAAGACCTGGAGGTATGACACACCTCATGTAGAGAAGTAAGAACTGATCCTACCCCTTATCAGGATGATGACCGCTACACACATCTGTGCCAGATACACCTAGAGAGGCCTCTCTGTAAACAAATTTCTAAATCCGCTTAAAAGTAACACCAATTTTATTTGACCAACCTACTTCACGCAGATCAGACTGATCATTACTGATTTTCCAGGACCTGGAGATGTGGTCTCATGCTTAGCTGTGAAAAAAGTTTGTATGGACTTCATACACAGAAATTAATCATTTTGTTACCGTATATGTGTATGAGAGTGAGTATTTGTATTCCTTCATATTTCTTGTTATACTCTTGTAAGCAAATGCAAGCATTCCTGCACCCTTCAAAATTTTGCTCCTGTTGCCTAGGTAAATAGGCAAAACATTATACAATATATAATTATTTCAAGGGATGGGAGGATGCCAAACAACATAGCAATAAATTTCATAAATTAAAAATACCGAGTTTGTTTTGCTGATATTCATTATTTTTTTTTCCTCATTATTTAGATGAATGGCTGATATTTCTTCCAAACTCAGCAGTTTTGCCTTGCAAGGGTTGGTGTGAACACTGGTTTCTGCTTCAGGTTATGTGGGTTTAAAACGCTAGAGTTTCACTTTGAATTTGATGATTGCTTACTGAGAACCATTTGTCTTCACACGCATAAATCAACCTACATTCAGCAAGAATAGGCCGCGGTTTCCTCAGTGCTTCTAAAAAGAGGAAGTGAGCTTCTAGCATGTTTTTAATGGTTATAGATTTCATAGTGAAAACTTTGCAGAGTGGTACTCAAAACAGTACTTTGGAAAATACATATGTTTCTAGTCCACATATCTCTCACACTTATGTTTCAAAGCTTTTTTCAAGCCTGTGATTTAAAAAAAAAATAAACAAACAACCTGAAATGGGTTTCTAGTGCACTCACATGGGCCCTGATCCGGTTCTCATTAGAGCCTGATCAGAGGCTTTCAGCGACCTCAGGGAACACTGGACTATGGGGCATTAGTAGCAATACGTTATTACGAAACCAAGTGGAGGCAAATAACATAAAGGAAGAACTTTCCCCTGTTTTACCTTTGCTTTCCTGTTCCAGAAATCTCTGTAGGTCACTAGTCTTAAACCAGGAGCAATTCTAAGTGACTTTAGCTCATTTTTCCTCCTTGCTTTTGTGGATAATTTTGGTGATAATTTTCCTTTGTTCACAATGTAAAATTTGGTCTGCCTTGTTCTATTTTACAATAACCATTCTTAAAGATACTTTGAAGTGAACAACCGAGGATAATCATAAATCTCACTGCCATACAGACATATGTGAACTTTCTTTTGAAAGCTTCGTTGTTACTCATCTATTCTGCCTGGAATTACCCCAACCCTGTACTTTTCATCCTTTATCCCTTTTATGAAGGGCAGAAACTTTGAAAATTTGACAAACTCTAATCTCAACCCAATTATAATTTGACTAATTACATCACATGAATTTTACCCCTTTTGTTTTTGTCCAAGATTAATATCGGAATGTCTCGGCTGACTTTATAGGCAGTCCCTTTATGCATCCAAAGTGTAACGCTGAAATGAAGAAATACATAGCACAAAGAAACTTCACTTAAGAGCATTGGGAATATAACTATGTTGGTGATTAAACAACAATATCTAATCTGGTTTCAGGCCTACAGCTGAAAATCATCTTTCGTAGAAGTGTGCCTGCCAAGGTTATTGTAAAATTATCCCAGGCACCAAAGTGATGAATGGTCCCAGCATTTGCTGTGATATGGATGCCATCCCTGTGGGGCTTCACCAAGCGGGATTTTTCATGTGGACAGACTCACATGGAGGACAGATGGGAAAGAAAACAAAATTAGTTGATCTGCACTAGAGCAAAAATCCATATTTCCTTTGCTACCCAGATTGTGCACTTGCTTTTTTTGCAGACACAGAAATGTGTTCTTAAATTATACAACTCTTCCCTTTTTTCCTTTGTGGAGTGATCTGAGTGTTTTGTGCTGACCTTGGATTTAGTGCTGATTTGCATTCTTGAACTTTCATGCCAGCCTAATTTTAGACATGCTAAGCAGCAAGCCTAATATCTAAGTTAGCACAAAAATACTGTGTCTCCAGTTGCATTAATAACAGCTTTAGTCTGATTTTGAAGACAGGCAGTTCTTAAGAGTAAAAAAGTTTCAAATGGAAACGATCACTCAAGCTTAGCTTTGTCAAAGTCCAACTAATGAGCCAGTCAAAAAGTAACAGTTTCATTTAGCAGACAGGCAAGCTTCCTAGGCCCCAGTCCTGGGACAATATGGGCAATCCCACTGAGAAAGACACTGCAACCAGCGCTGTGCAGGATTGGGGCTAATCATGGTCTGGGCAGCACATCTGAGAAAAATCAGCTCTTAGACTTTTTAAATGCTTGACGGAGAAAAGAAGTCTCTTAGATACTTATATCTTTAAGTGCTTGTGAGGGGGAAGGATGGAAGGAGTTAGACCATCCCTCCGTTACATCTCTAAGTGATGCAGTTTGAATCTGAGATAACAGAAAAGTTACAAATTTCATCATGTATTTGTCCAAAAAAGCAGATTTTGGATAACTCACTGTTAGACTGGTTTAAATTGTCCACATCATTTTAAATGTACTGTTAACGACACATCATCACATTTTGGTTGTAGGAAGTATTATACCAACAACTGTTCCAGAGGGGAGAGAAATGCAACAAATACTTGGTGTTTTTTTCCATCTACATTTATCTCTTAATCAGATTTCCCTGGGTGAGAGGTTAAACTCAGAAAGCCAGCAGAGATGTTAGGATTATTTAACTGCAATATAACTAACACCTTAAGAACTGATTTGTCAGAATGAATTGCAGTCCAGAGCGCTCTGAGTTCTCAAACTAAATTGGTTCTTAAGATAAAAGGCACTTTTTAAAGAATCACAGTTCTTGTTCTAACCATTTCCCCACCCTTGCCTCCAAGGCATTTCTTATAACTCTGATAAAATCACAGACCAGGTGCTCCAAGACTTTCAAAATAATAAATTCCAATCTGTCACTAAAAAATAAAAGGTTAAACAAGTTTACAGAGGGAGTTCTGTTCCAGGTGTTATTTTGAAAGTGTATGCCTAATTTATCGTTTTTCAGCAATAGTTACAAGTGATAAAGATCATGTAAATACTCTGTATTAGAAATAAGCTTTCATTTTGTCATGCAGATAGTACTAATGACTAAATAGACTTTAATCAGGAGATCTCCACCTACTAATGTTAAGACTTCTTAAGAGTAGTGTTATAATCATATTTGCTCTAGAATGAAATGCTCACCCTGTAGAAACAAAAACAAAATTAAACTCAAACTTTGGTTATATACTAGTTTTTATAAGAACCAGAAGCATGAAAACTTTTCACAAATCACCTACTTTGGAATGGACCTTTTATAGGTTCAGTGGGTGCGTCTACCAAGTGGAACGAGGCAATGGAAGCTGCTAACATCTTCCATATGTGACAGCCTTTAAATTATAATACCATTTTGGATACAGTGAATGGACTGCTCTAAAACAGCAGTATGTCAGACGGGCGGCTGGGTTTCCCTATAGTTTCTCTTTTGCTGTTTTCAGTCAGTCTTATACAGTTCTAATTCTGCTATCTTGTCCATTATTTATTAAAGTGTATGGCTAAAAAGATAGCGCAAGTTCTGCCCAAGGGGTCTGAAATGAGTGCTTTGGCCCACCATAAATCAAAGGGAAGGCTGTAGTTCTCAGCCATTTTGAAGCCAGGAGGAAAATCCAGGCCCCAGTTAAACAAAGTGCAGGGGTACGTTCTTGAGTCCCATTCAATTCAGTGGTTTTTTCCTATCTGCAGAATGGGTTGCTCTGTCTCTGTCAGATTCTGTGGTTTCTAAATCACATATGGCAGCATTCAGTGTGGCATTATGCTTCAAGCAGGTAATAAAGGCTTATGGATAGGCTTCCACACCTCTGTATATATATTTCACAGGCTCCATAAATGAAGAGAGGCTGCCTTGCTCAACAAGGAACAAAATTTCTTTCCTGTTACTTCCCTCTGTGCTACTCTAAAATCTCTCTATTTCCCCAGCTTATAATTTTTTTAATTGTTCTTTCTCTTTAACTCCTTCCCTCCCTGACCTCATACAAATACAGTGGCAGAAGTTAACTGCCCTGAAACTTTCCTGTTGAACTAATTTTCAGAAAAGTCATAAACAGCTCACTCTAAGCTTAGCTTGTACAGATTACAGAGGTGAACTTACAGACTCTTCAGATACAATTAATGTATGAACCCAGGGCACTTTCCTGTATAAAACTTGAAAAGGGTAAAACTACAGATTGCTCAGAACTGAAAACTGAGTTTCTTCATACATGGTTAAAGAGTGTTCTTTAAAAGGAAAAGAGGCTCTTCCTCATTAAATCTTCTGTTACATTTTGAAACTTTAGGGAAGATTCATACCAACTTCCCTCAAGGAGCAAAAAAGGTGAATGACTATAGCTATACTACTAGCTGTATTGAGGTTTCTCATTGTGGAAGCTTCTACTGCTAACACACAAGTAAGCTGAAGTTTCCGTTGCTTACTCATAAGATTACAATTCAAGTTTCACAATGCATGCAATGGTGAAGCTTTGCAGTATTGTGGCTGATCCTGCGTGTTTAACTCTGTTGGGTTTTAATGCGTAGTGATTACCCTTAAATGTGGAGTCTTTTAGCAAGGCAAGTAAATTACTCTAAATTAATACTTTTAATTTTTTAGGAACAGTAAAAGAACCATTCTCCAAGTAATTTGTGGCAGTTATTAAACAGTAAGCAGGTGAGTTATTTGGTATGAGTTGAACTGAGATAAATGAACTGGTATTTTCTTGAAACTAAAAATAATTATTCAATTTAGTATGTAAAATATAACACATAGAAAAGTTACTACTAATTAATATTGTTAGTTCTTACTTAGATGCCATAACTAGCTCTGCTCTATTATGAGCTCTTGTAGAGTGTGTAAGACGCTTTGCATTACTTGCAAAATGGACATTTCTTTTACCCCTTCAAGGTAGATGTGTTCTGAGTGTTCTGTATTCACATTGCTTTCTTTCTTTTAGGCAGGCTTTTAAATTTTTTTTTTTAAGATGAGAAATATTTGGGCACACCAAAGTAGTTTTGTCATAGCACATTACTCCTGATAGGTAATGAAAAGAATTAATAATTGAGAGTTTCACAAAAACTTCAGTTTACAGCTACAGAGAGCTGGGAGGAAATGGTGGTACTGAGCTTCAGCACCAGAGAGCAGCACCATCTAAGAATTGTGATTCAATGTTTCTCTCTTGAACCCCAATCCTGTTCTGGACAAAACTGACATGCCTTTACTTCTTTGGGGGTATAGAGTACGTAATTCTTCTTTTGGATAACTTTCCCAACTGACACATGTAAAGAGGGTCCCATAACAATACTCGGGGTTTTTTACCACCTTGATACATACCGAACACATTCGCTTATGGAATAGCACAAGTAAGTAGCCCAAGTTTTCACACACACATGATTAGTCTAGTTCCAACATGACTGGGAAAACGACTGTCAACCATCAGACCAGCTCTGTACCCCAGACAGATGGATTTGGGTTAACAATACCTTGCCCTTTATTTTCTTTTGTTTAGGATTTATAAATAACAATAATGTCAAAGTGACTAGTAGACATTACTGTTCTCCTTGGGAACAGTTCAGCAATGCCCTCTGGCAATTTTTTGCGCTGAGCATGGGAGCGCAAAAGAAAGTCTAAAAAGCATGCAATTACCCCCAGGAAATAATTACAATGCAAAAAGCGCTGGATGGTACAAGTGACATTCCAGTAAACGAGGTGAACTTGTATCATCGCCCTGCTTTGCCTCAGGGGTATTCCTGCCAAAGGAATATCATCCAGTTCCAAGAACAGCTAAGGATGGAGGTGGGGCCGCGCATCAGCCTTCCAGGTCCAAGCCTCAGGGAGTCAGAAGTTGTGGGCAAAGGAAACTCCTGCTAAGCCAAGCACTGACATTGCAATTCCCAAAAGCCAGGGCAGCAAAGCTTGCTGGAGGTGATTTTTAACCACCAGGTTGGAAACCAAACCACACCCAGAGCAGCCTTGCTTATATATGAGACTTTCTTATTCCAAACTTAATGATTAAGAGAAATATGGGAAACAAACTTTTTTTTATGCCTAGTTCTGTTCACACTTACTCTCATGGGAGCAGGATCAAATTCTTCTCTCTTCTTGGACTATGTTAAACTTCAAAGTTTAACCAAATGCTGGATTTCTTTCAGTTCTAACCTTCTTTTAGTCTCTGCTGAAGGAGTCTTTCTTTGTCTGCAATAGAGAGAAGCCATACCCAAACCACACTGCAGAAACAATGGCTGGAAGTGCAAACAATTAAGGTCAATGTGGCCAGGTTTCACCCAGCTACTTTTCCCACTCACTACAACCTTTTAAACCAACTCAGCCAGCCTCACAAATATACACACAAAACCTGTATACATCTAGGTAGATTTTCTTGCCTAGCTACTCTTTCCAGAATCACACAGGACAGCAGCAATTGGTACATGGTACTATTGTCCTCTTTAACTTACTTTCAAAATGCCTTCAAATATGGCATATCGACCATTTCAGAGCTGGAATCAACAATTCCACATTTTCTAGATGCCTGCTGGGAATATACAAAATAATGCTGATAGGACAAGAAATTAGAGCACTTGCGTACCTTTTTTTCTGTTCCTGGATTACCACTATCATAAAAATGGACTTTGAATTGAAAGTCTGCAGTGTCTAAATACACTTTGGGTACCCTTAGCTGATCCATACTATGCAGCTCTGTACTACAGTGCTGGGTTCTGCGCTCTTGGTCAAATCAATCCCCTCTTCTAAGCCTTCCAGGGAATGCCGTCAATAGCGCTCGGAGATGGGCCTGCCAAAACCGTCGGATTATCTGATCTCCAAATAAAACAAGTAAATATACAAAAATGCTTAAGTTGAAGTTGCCTCAAGCACTTTTACCTCACATAACCAGCACTTTTGGAAAGGTCCCATTGACCTTGGCAGCGTATTCGAACATGGCTGAACAGTTCTTGAGCAATTTTTCCAATGAATTAGGCACAAACAGGCATGTGTCATTGGACACACGTGCAACTTTTTCTATCTTCTCTTTCCCCTTAAAAATTAATAATTTCTCAAAACTGCCATGCAAAGAAAGTCACAGCAAGCAGGATGTCCTAGTATTACTGGCTCATGTTTGGTATTTGAAATTACTTAGCTAGATGTTTTGTAAACACCACAGAGTTGAGTTCTGACCAGAGATCCATTAGTCAAATGCATTTATCTTTTCTGACATTCATCTTAATCACAGAATTATCATAAAATGGACATGTGAACTGACTGTGCATAGTTTCATTACCAAAGAAGGAAAACACATGAATTTGGAAGCACTGACACTGTATCTTAAACTCAGTCATCAGCATTTCACAATGTAAAAGTTACACCAGTGTAAAAGTTACACCAGTGAAAGCAGAGAATACTGATAAATGTATTACATGCTGCGCATGAAGTCTATCCGTTCACTAGTTTTAAAACACTTCAGAAAAGTGTACAAAACCCATCCCTCCGCTACAATTGTAATCTTGCAAAGTCTTCAGCTCTTATTTTGTTGCCAGGTGATTCTACAGATCTGCTCTTTTTCCTGCCAATTGGTTGTCAGACATCATTACCCCAGCACTATCGGTGCTTTGACCTGGGCAGGGAATCAGCGTTACATTGATGCTGCTGCACTAATGAGTACCCACTACTTGGCTGCCTTTCTCCATTTCCTCACCTGTCCCACCAAGTGCCATTCTTCATTTGTCTCCATTCTGCCCATCATTCTTCTCTGCACCCATACTTTAATTCTCAAGTTGGCTTTCCTTCTTTCATGAACTTCATAACTCCACTACCTACCTTTCCTCCACTCACATTCCTATTTCTTCCTTTTCCCTGTGGGTCATATAAAAAAAAATCTGAAAACTTGAGAGGAGAGAAAGAGAAAATGAAATATCTTGTGTTATAAGACAGCACCTCAATTAGAAAAATTGTGACTCATCTGTAGCTTTCAGCACACATCTCTTTTGTACAGTACTCTGGCACCAAACATAAACATTTGTTACCATGAGAATCTCCACTCACCATTCCCCTTTGTTTCTTCACATTTTCCCACATTGATAATATGTTCCAAAAGCTTTCTTGCTTTAACATCCTGTATTATGGAAACAGCTTTGAGCTGCTATGAAACACTCATCCCAAGTCAATCAAAATGTAACACAAGCCTTAGTTCTATATTTTCATCTGCAGATGTCAGGACACAGTACAAAATTCAATGCCATTATCCCACTTCACAAATGCAAAGATCAGGAAAGAGAAACCGATTAACCCAACAAACCAGTAACACAGCCACACAGTCACTAAAGTATACTGCCACACAAACAAAATCAGAAGGCCACCTATAGCCTGAGTAGAACTCCAGTCCCTCCATTGCTACAGCTTCAGCTGGAACTTCAGCTAGACAAAGAATGTGGGGCTGGATTCATAATGGACATTTAATGACATTTTCTTACTTTCTTATGAAGTTTACCATTGAAATGCCTCTATAGGACAGTTTCCTTTACAGTTTAGATATCATCCAACAAAACTTAGGGGTAATTTTAAATCAATGTTACTTTTAAAGACTAGCTAGACACATAGAGGATTTTATGAAACTGTTAAAATAGAATTATGTCATTTTGCTCAGTGGAAGCTAAATCAACTAATATGACTCAACAGTTTCTTTCAAACATATATTTGCAACGTATACCTGCACTGATTTATAAATGGGCATTAAGTTAGTAAACTGCAGTATTCCAAACTCTACTATTCATTAGCACAAGTAAGTACAGATAATTAACTATCTCAGAATTTTTATTTAGAATTAAGAGAGGAGGGAAATGTGAGAGCAGTTGAAAGTAAGGTTTCTCAGGAAAAAAAGCAAAGCTATTTAATGTTCATTTCAATTTTGTTTGATGTTTATTTGTTTTTTTCAGTTTGCAGTAAATGCCTTGTTATGATCACGTGAAAAGTTATTAGAGAAAAGAAGAAAGCTTTGTAGGGTTTATTTGTTCCAACAAAAGTCAAGGGAATTAAACAAAAACAAACTGAACATAAAATATGTAGAGATAGTACATGTTGCAAATTAATAGCTTATTTTTTAAAAGGAAATTTAATAAAGTAATGCCGTTAGCTATTTGAAAACTGGAAAAATGATACTTAAGCATGCAGGGAATGTTGGCAAGTTTTTCTACCTGAGCGGAGTGCGAATACCTAGTTATTATACTTATTTTATTTGCAATCAGAATGAACTATATAACAACGTTATTCAAACATGTAACTAGAAATACCTCTATCTTTCCAAAATATCACATGGCATAAATAATATAGATTTTTACTGTAGGATTTTAAAAGCAAGGTGTTGTCTCATGTTCACTGTGTCTGTAGTTCCATCACATAAACCTGAACTACTAGAGTTCACTGTCAGTGAATTCTGATACAATTTTGAAGCCCAAAACTAATTTTTGCTGTTGTAATATACTGAAAGAATTAAAATCAAAATGATGCTACAGAGAAAAATGTTACTCTCCACAATATGTAGTCATGATTAAAAAGAATGTAAAATCAACATATTGTCATCTCACTGTAAGTGTTATTAATGATAGCACAAATGCTTGATTTTTACGTGTCTGCACTAAAAAGATGTATTTGATGTGACAGTTACCACGGGAACTACTCAGTTTCTGTGCACACTGGAGTATATAGTTGTGTAAAAGCTGTTGATGCATGAGACCTCACTGTGACAGCCTTACAATGTATATTTATATATAATTGTTTTATTTCTTTCTTAAATGGAAAGAAATTTCAAGACAGTAACATTTAGCTGTCCTGCAACTTAGTGTTGGTTTATGAGTGGTGGCAGGGTCTTTTAACAGCACTGTAGAAAGAGGAGTAACGCAGAGAATCAGCAAGGAAGGAGAAAAAGTTTTCACTTCATTGTATTTTCACACTTAGGATTTCTCTAGATTCTTGGCTGCCCAACCAAATTTGTGGTTTGAAATGATTGTTCATTTCTTGCTCATTACAACTTACAGATTTTTATGGTATTTTGCTTGGGCAGACTTTTGCTTTGGACTTTCCAATCTGAATATAAGTATTATTCAAACATTTCTAGAAGAATAACCTTTCCAAATGCAAATAGTACTGGTTAATTGGTCTGCCTTGTGTAGATCATACAAAGCCTATGATAACTTTGTATCTAGGGAGAGAGTTGTGCTTTACAGAGGAAAATAAAAAAGCAAGAATAATGAAAAAAAAGCAAAAGAAGCCAGAGAATCTCAGAAAATACCCAGAAATTTCTAAAGGTCTATCATGGGTGCATCTGAAGCATGAACTAGTCCTTCAAAACAAAACCTTTGTTTTAGAAAGGAAACTATGAAGAAAGAGTTCGTTGCAAGGTGTTAGTTAAAAGTACTTCTGAGACACGGTAGTTGGACTTCATGAATAGTTTTCCTAAGAACCTAAGTGACATTTCAAAACCCCAAAACCTTGTTTCTTTCTAAGTACTAACACTCATCAGAGGAGTATTGAGGCTACACCAGAGAGGATGCACCTAAATTTTCTTGTCTTGCTGTTACCATCAGTGGCAAAGTGGTGTTTACTGTGTCAGCTTAAAAGCTGCTGGCAGCAAAACAGCTAGCATCCCATGTCATGGGAGGCAGAGAGGCTTACAGATCTTGGCAGACTCAACCACAGAGTCCTGAAGTTTGGGCCTTCAATGCGGAGGTGGGTGACACAAGTTTTCCAAGATGGAGGGTTCGAAGAGCCATCTCCCCTACTCATGTAAAGAGCTCCCCCATAGCCAGACTGAGTGGTGGGGCCCAACTAAAATGAATACAGCTTTCTCCTGGCTGACATGCCTCTGCCTCTTTCCTACCAAGTTTTTTTTAGAGGGGCAGGGAGGAGCAGGAAGACAGGAGCAAGAGGAAGGGGAAAATTCACCCCTATCTTCTCTTACCCAGATATAGCCTGGGAACACACCCACATCAGACAGCTCTGAATTAGTCTAGGCATAGCCAGCCGCTCAGGTCACATTCCCTCCAGCTCTCCTACATTGCCTGCCTGAAGCCAGTGCTCTTCATGATTATGTGGTCTACCTCAGGTTTAGTTCACCCCGGCTGTGTGTACCTGCTACACAGCGCCAGGGCTGTGGAAAGAAGGAAGTGCTGGTGGAGGTCTGGAGAGCAGGGAGATAGCCCCAAGCTATGTTCCGGAGAAAGTAGCAGTCTCAGGTGCTGCCCCAAGGCAAAGATAGCTGTCTACTGCCCCAGCTGCCTCTCCCAAGGGGAGTGTTGTGGGGAAGGGATGGTTTAACAGGTTTCAAAATTTGTGGTGATGAGGGGAAGGCAGAGAACATAATGTAGGCCTGCAAGAAAAATATTTCAGGTCTTCTTTTAGTTCTTATTGCTGCCCCTCCGGTAATCTCTGAAGCTCATAAACTTCCCAGAAGGCCATGCCATGTTTGAATGCTTTGACATATTAAATATCAACATGTGGGTTCCTTCCAAGATCTTCAAATATGTATGGTTTTCTAAAGTGAAGAGTATAATTATTTATTTTCACAGAGGCATGAATCTTTTTTTGTTGGACATAATAGTTCTTATCGATTTCTTCACTCATATCTGTTTAGAAAAGGAAACTTCGTCTTGAAATCTGTGCCAGGCATAGGTCCTTGTGTAGGTGACGCTTTGTCTTTTCCTCTGTTGGTAGCCATGGCACCATTTTTCTGTGGTAGAATCAAGAGAAACCCGTCATGATGAATTCAGATGTATCTATGTTGTTCCTTTCACCTGGATGGCAGAGGCAAAGGAGAACTAAACAGAAGGCAGACCTAGGCTTCATTAGCCCTGACAGAGACTAGAGAAGATATTTATATTTCTAAAGCCAGGACTTCTATGAGGGTCTGAAGATAGACACTTGGATGCCCATCTCTTCAATTGTGGTACCTCACTACTTTTCAGTAAAGTCAAACTAGAGCAGTGACAAAGGTCACTCATAAACACAGACTGAAAAGAGTTCTCCTTTTCCAGGAATAACTAATATAACACCTTCCTCACTATGGATTTAGGGGGAAAACTTCTCCCACTTCAAACAGAGGGGAAGCAGATTCTGCAACTGCTTGTCTGTGCTTCAGCCATTTGCTTAAAGCTCACAGGGACTGCCGTCAGAATCGCATGGACATGACAGCCGTTATCCTAATACACAAGCTTGCACTCACGTGCCCATGATACACAAACAAGGTAAGAGATAGAGTTACCAGACAAGAATCCTACAGGTAACATAGCATCCCTTCTATGGTCTCCAAAGCAGGGTCTCCAAAGGCTCCTCTGCAGTCTGATCTGAAACAGCTTGTGGGGTAATCTGTTTCTTCTCCCTCATTTCTTTTTTTCCCCTCCACCCAAGAACACCCAGACCAAATATTCAGAATATTCATCTACTGTTCCAGATTCGCTCTTTAGGAGTTATATTCAGCTTGCACTTCTACCAAATGCCTTTCTTTAGTGATTATTTATGTCTTTTACTGTTAAAGATTCTCTGCAGTTGTAATGTCCAAATCTACTTTCTCATGAATGGCCACAGACAGATACAATCACTAGAACTACCATGTTGACCGCATGGACGTATGACCAATGGCCAACAAGCTGTGAAGAGAAAACTGTACAGATTGGTCTTACAAAAATCAGAGGGGATTTACCTCCAGAGATGCTCCCAGCAGCCCCCAAAAGGCACAATATTTAGCCCTCTTATAACAACAGAGTTTAAACCTTCTGCGTAACACTCAGGGCTGAGCCTCCTCATACCTGGGAGGACTGGCTACCAGAAGAACTACACTGGACTTTCTCCCACCTTTGCAGTGAGCTCCCATTTTAACCAACAAGGCAAGGGCCTCTGGGAAGCTGTATGAACAATTGTTAGTTCTGTGGGATTGATAGCCTGTTTTAGATCCCTGATTCTTTTCTTATCATTTATGCCATACTAAGGATAAAATAGTCTTTCATCTATCTGTCAGTCCTGGATTGGGTGCAGCTATAATTTGCAATGGTCTACAGGGCACAGAGTTAGAGGCCTCACAGACACACAACTCAACTTACGGGTGAGGTTATGTTTAAAAGTTTGAAGCTTTTTCACAGAACTGATTTTAACTTTCAATATTTCAGGCTTTTTTGATTGAATAATCTTTGAAAATTATGTTACTGATTATGTTGCTTGACTCTATTACTAGGAGAACTATTAGCAAAAATTGATTATTATTGTGAACAAAGATTTGCTACGAGAGGTGAGCAATCCAACTGAGGAACCACTTCAGTTTAAGAAAGTCACATATCTTTTTCCCATTTTTCTGAAAGCAAAGAATAGCTAGCAATTAAGTAGTAAAATGAGAGGAGTAGTTACCATCCAATACACCTACACCTGAGGCCCTAGGCTTGAAACTATAAAAGAAGGGTGTAACAGAAAGGTGTACCAGTCATTGCTTAGACTGTTACATGTAAGCATGCTGCAGAACAGGCCTACTTAGGTGGTCATATGAATAAATTAAATCCCTGCTGGAGCTTTTATGCTTGCTGCTCTTCAGTTTGACTGCAACTGCATTGGGACACAGAAAAAAATTGTGATGGTTTTGTGACTGTGGAGTTTGCTTTATCATGCCTCTACATCAAATTAACTGTAGTCAAAAATTGCAGTGCACTTTTTACACAACGTTTCATAGCCAAACTATGCTAATGACTGTCCCTTAGTGACATTCAGATGTAGCACTAACTCAGTGTATGGAAGCAATTGCTTTATCCAGCATAAACCATGGCAGGTTACTGAAAAATTCCTTAAAAGTGTCGGATTGGGCAAGTTCCCAAGGAAACATAAAATGCTTTAAAGACTTAAAAGACTTCCAGTCTAGTACTCCACAGAGTTATTGCACTGGTACTTTAATGAATAGAAACAAGGCAAAACACTTCAGTGGTTTATCTCAAGTGACTATACTTGAGTGCAGCTTCTTCCAACATCCAGAGCCCTACTCACTGATAGACCCTAATGCTGTTCTTTTCTCATGGGTAAGTGGTCTGTGAAGACTTGACCAGGTCAACAGAAGCATTGTGTGTCTGGGTATACTCATCTGGCAGCCAGCTCAAGAAAACAGTGAAATTGTTCGTGCAAGCAGTGAAGATATGGCCAATAAAACCACCTATTAGAAAGTAGATGTCCTCCTGTTAGCATACGTGTCATCATGTAGGCATCCTTCCCTTCTCCCCTCTCCTCTCATTTTATAAACAAGTTTAATTTTGTAACTCAGACTTAGCAAAGAGCAGACCGGTATGTCAGACTTGTATTAGCCCAGTGGTTCATTCTGCATACAATATGTACACATCTTCAAACTTGACTATGCAGCCTGTTAAGTCATATCTTATATCTTAGACTACCTCTCCTTCCCACCAAGATCTTCAGTCCTAGATGCCTGGAAACGAACTGCCTCCTACTCCAAGCAGTATAATACAAAGTACTAACTAGGAAGAAAATAACATACTTGACTTCCGAACATCCATATTAGCCACTGGATCACATATTGTCTCTCCGCTAGCAAGAGAATATATACATCCCAGATATTTTATTGCTGATTCTTATGGGTAGTGAAATGTTTAACATCCTTTTATGCAGCTTGGTCTGCATGGAGGCAAACAGTAACTCAGCTGTTGGCATTCTGAAGTAGGGTATGGAAAGTTTACATTCTAGTAGCAACCTCAGTGGTGATACTTACGGCTGCCTACAATAGCATTATGAGGTAGTTTTTTCCTTCTTTTAACAGCTTGTGACATTCACATGATGCAAAACTCTCTTACAAGCTTTATAATGGAAAAGCCTTTACAATCTTTCAGCTATGGCCTGCCACAAAAGAAAACACAGTTGTTATATATTCTGAGAACTTAGAGTACACTGTGATTGTGTCGTATTTTGGCAGGCTTGAAAGTTCAAATATATAATTGCAAATTTTAAGAAAGAGGTCTGCCATTTCCCTGCGGCAGCCTGTAACTTGAATGTCATTGGAAAAATGAGAGTCAGTGGCCAGTCAGACCACTACTGATGCTGCAACTGTCTGAACATAAGTATTTCCATTCTGTTGATTGGCTAAAATACCATAGTGAGTTGTTGGAAATCCTGGCCATTTTGGCAAAGGGTTATTGAATAGCATTGGAAAAAAATAAGCAAAAGGCAGTAAATTTTATAGCCACAACTTCAGTTCTTGCAATGTATATTTGAAATTTAGCGAGACAGTAACTATAAGATTTTTTGAGAAGCCAAAAGGTTGTGCAGGAACCATTTATTAGTGGAAGGGTTCCAAAGAGTTCAAATTATTTCTAAAATGAGATCTTCAAGAATTTTGCCTTCAAATTTGAACTCATAAGATTATTCCTGTAAATCAAATTATTCCTGTAAAACAGAAGCTACACACTGTGCAAAGAGAATTAAATGGGAAATTAAATCAAACCTTAAGTCAGAAGAACTGCAGCAATGAGATCATATTTTTCCCTTTATTTCCTCCTAGTTCAGCTCCTTCCTGAAGGAAGCAAATAAAAAACATGTTCTAGTAAACTTCTGTGTTTTTAGATACAGGGATATTCAGTCAGCTGAGGTCTTCTATGCATTAATGCCACAGATGTACCGTATTATTCCTCTTTTGTGTTAGTCCAAAAGCACTTTTGCAAGCCACCAGTACATAGAATATTATGACTCCATCGCACCTGGACAGCAAAAAGGCCATGGCCTCTGTTGGCCTCAAGAAGGAACTACCTTGCCTCATTGTTCCTTCAGATCAGGAATACAGCACAGTAGAGAGATGGTACATCAGTCTTCCTGTCTCCTTTGCACTGAAAAGAGACATTTCTCCTCCAGGATCACTTTGATGTACAATAATTGAGTCCATTACAAATAAAAAATACATACCTGCTCTCACCTCATAGTGACATTCACGCATGCAGTTCTTCCTTACAACAGCAGGGTTTTTGTTTTACTCACAGTATTTGCAGAACCAAGGATGGCTCAACAAGCATTAGAAAAGCTAGTAAATCCTTGCCTACCTTTTCTAATAACAGCGATTTTTACCTAAAACCTAAGTTCAAGTGTCTTCTGACAGTAAGTGAGATTTTTGGTTTTTTAGTTTTAATGCTAGAATAAATTAAATAATACAACAAAGGCTAATAC
Organism: Phalacrocorax carbo; assembly: GCF_963921805.1. Classification (NCBI taxonomy): domain Eukaryota; kingdom Metazoa; phylum Chordata; class Aves; order Suliformes; family Phalacrocoracidae; genus Phalacrocorax; species Phalacrocorax carbo. The sequence goes on along the minus strand of NC_087514.1, from coordinate 70,164,161 downwards.
AGGAAGGGGACCCTTATTAAAACAAAATGGAACTTCATGTGTTTCTACTGTTTAAGCCTGAGGCTTCTCCCAGGTGCTAGTAATATATTGGCAGCCAAAGTCAGGCAAAAGTTCAAGGAAACACTTCTCTTCTTTTAAAAATCTGACAAGCAAAACTTCCAGTTACTGTTTTGAATATATGATTTATAGCCAACTTTCTTAGGAACAGTTATCTGTCAAGGATATTTTGCTGAGAGTCCACGTCTTGAAAAATCTGTTAATTAACTGCTCTACCCAGGTAGTGAACTGTTTAGTGAAATACAGCTCTCCCTTCCATTTACAGCATAGAGCTTTTTTGCATGATCCTAATCACAAAGCAAAAGTAGTCATTCAGCCTTGGGAAAAGACTTAGCTTCTGCACTTTAATGCATCCACGATCCACTTTTTCTTTCCTTTGATTTCTACTGTTGTGATTTCTATTACACTGTAGTACAGCAAGAGTCTGGCTGAGCTACCACTCTCCAGCCTTCACCACTAGCCGTAACTTTGACTGTGAGATTTTTTAATATACTCTTCAGAATTGTTCTGTTCTTTCTTTAAGATTAAAAAATTATGTTGGGGTTTTTTTTTAACTTTTTTAATAATAAAGGTAGAATATATTGGTTCAAATTCTAAATGCCCTTTTTTTTTTAGCAAAAGTCAGTAACTTAAAACAAGTTTATACCTAACCCATTTTAAGGCCACTTCACACTTCTAAAGTAACATGCAGAGGTCTTAACTGAGAATATAGATACTCATATTATTTAAGGATAAGATTGTTTTCATGCATAACACCGCGCCCAATCCAGTATGCTGTAATCATCACAGAACACACTTGGACTGTAGAACAAAAAACTACACATAAAATAATGAAACCTTGGAAGTGCATTTAGTTTACTGACACATGCAGCCTCTGCTTTCAAAACTTAATAATTTCACTATTAAACCTACCTGATTTGCAGTTAGATTTTCACTAGAACAACTATCTTATTAGAAAGAGTAATTAAAAAGAAAATCAAAACACCTGTGAAGTTTGTTTCTCACACAGAGGTAAAGTTGTCATCTAAATGTTGGCTATCTAAGAAGCAGGGTCCCAGGTTCCCAAGAATGTGTTTTGTTCTTTGATCGTATTTCAAAATGGAGAAGGAGACAATATACCCATTCACTGTGTTAAACTACATCCTGAGCATGAAGAATGCAGGTATCCTTACAGAAAGAGACAGAATCCTGGAACTCTAAACAGTGAGCATACCTCTTGTATATTTTCAAGAAGAGTCAATACTGTTGTTGATTTTTAGTCAATCCTCTGCCTTATTCAGCTACTCGCATCTGCACTTACACTTTCTTCTTGCAATTCAGAAATGAAGATCCCAGCTAATCAAAATCTTTAATGAGTTACCTCTGTTTTGCACTTAGAACCTCAAGATGAATAATCGTGGATAAGTTATATGTTAAGTTCACACTGACATATACACCTAGGCCACAGCATTTGCAGTATTAAAGACTTCCACCATAATATTTGGCAAATGTAGTAATTCTTTACTTTTTTGAATAGGTTAGATTTTAGAAGCGGAAAAGGCCCCATATAACTCCTGTTAAGTGACAGGGGTTAATTGGAGATTTTCATTTTGTGTTGAGTTTTTATTTGCTTTTTGAATGGGGGCATGGATTTACAATTGCATCAGCATCCCATGATCCCACTCAGAGGATCTCTGGTACAGTACAAATTTCTGAGAAGTGATTTCTTAAATACCAGTATAAATAATCTCCACTACATCAATATTTGGCTTCTCTGGAATGGGAGACTTACCACTACAAATGTAGAAGGGAGAAGGACAATATGTAAAGGATAACAGATTAAAAAGGGAGAAAATCTAGACTGAAGTGGAAAAGTACTAGAGAATATTTCACATTCTGGTTAAATCAAGACCAGAATTGAAGTACGGTGATCTGATTTGTAACTATTCTTTTTCCTTTGAAAATGGAACGTTAGAGATCTTAGTTAGTGGGGAATGAGATACAATCATAAATACAACAGAGAGTAAAACCAGCTTGATCTTTTACATTTGTATATTATTGGGTTGATGTGCTCTTTATGTGTGTTTTTGTCCATTCTTCAAACCAACATAAGGCATTTTTCTAGAAGAAATTACACAATATAGAATATATCCCAGAAGGGCTGGTTTACACTATGATAAAGTTCTAAAGAGGTATTGCTAAGTATTACCATATTCATCACTGGGCACTGCTTTTGAGACTTCACAATGGCAAATGAAGAAAAGAACTTCCTTTCAAATAGTAGATCTATCCATAGACAAAATAAATGATTCAACTAAAACATGTTTCTGAAATCTTGGATTTACTCCCAGTTTAACCGGCAATTATTTAACTCTTTCTTAGTGGAGACAATGTCCTTGGTTTGGATAAATTATTGAATTGCATTTTCAGATGTACAAAGGTGGATATTTATTTTCTTTGTCCCACAGAATTTGAAAATATTACTTTAGCAATTTACAAAATACCGTTTTTTATCAAGTCCTAATTCTTATTTATGTCTGGCTGGTGAACACCACACCAGCAGCGTGAAGAAGTATTACATGCAGTTAGTCTGATTAAAATGCTTGTAGTCTGATAAAAGTTAAATCTTTAATAGGAATTACTGTATATGCAATTTTATTCCTTTATTTTCTTACCAGAAAAAAATTGGAGTAAATGATTGGGTTTTAATTTTTTAATTGAATAGATCACCTTCTAACCACATGAATGAGAAATGGACTGAGCTAGTTAGTTAATTCTGGGTACAACTTTCTTTCCCTTATTTTCTGCAAAATTTGTTAAAGGAGAAGGTTTGCCTGATTAACCACAGAAACATTAAACTACACTCTTACTACACCCTGAGACTATGTTGAATGAGGAAATCATAAAATGGGTTTCTAGTGCTCAAAATTCCTTTAGTACAGTATTCAAGAGGTGTCTGGCCCTGGCTGAGCCAACTTTCCTTGACTTGATTCCACTGACAACCCCGTCAATGGATGGGGATCCCTTCCATCCCAGAAAAATCCTGGAAGAAGTCATCTCTTTTTGCAGAGCAATTGAATTCTACTCTTAAAAAACTCTCATACCTTATTCTTGAGATCCACTTAATTAGGTCCACAACAAGTAGATAAACATAGAAAACCTCCAGTTTTTGGTTTTTGAGCTAACTTTACTACTACTTACTAAAACCTACCATAATCCTTGTGCTTTCCTGACATGTGTTAACCATCTTCTTGGACAGATATGAAAAATTTCTGCCTTGGAGAGGGAGGAACACAGAAGAGTGAATGATGTTTCTTCATGTAGAATCATAGATAAGACCTCTAAAATATCTTGGGAAAGATAACTCTAAAATCCAGTCAGACAAACAAAACTGGAGGATGTTACAGAAATTTCCCTACTAATGAGCTTGGATTTAATAATCTCCTAATGAGTATTCTCACAAATTAAAAAATAAAGATTTTTTAATATAAGATAAATATGTTTATGGAAATATTTCAAAACAGTGGAAGAATTTTTTAAATTGTTACACCATCCTTAATTTGTTTGTCGGTTTCTATTATAGCCAGCTATTCAAAGTGCTGGACCTCCACACTGTAAACTCATACATAAGTACTTCAGAACTAGGAACGCAAGCACTACCAGTGAAACATGAAAGGAATGGTAAAAATGAATAGTTAAGGGAAATACCAACTAAAATAAAGAAGGAATAGTGTCATTAAATAAAATGTTAAACTTCCAAAAGAAATTTGAACAAAACTATAAGAAAAAAATTAACTTTTTCCCTGCTTTTCATGCTGGGAAAGAGGGAGGCTAAGATAATTTTCATTAAAACAGTTGAGCAAATCATTTCCCTGCTCTCTTTTCAGAAGAAAGGAGATAAGATTTAAGACAAAATTTCTAAAATGAAAATTAAGTTTCATTTAAAACCAGACAGTACTGACCAAATAATAATGAACGTGCAAATGAGAAAGAATGTGGTTTTTTAGATGGTGAAAAAATTATGTTTTAGCAATATAACAAGAAAAGAGGAAATATTTTCTTTTTACACTGTAGTTCACCCCCAGATACATTAGAAGGTGGGGGGTGGGAGGGATTACAACAGTCTGATTCTTTTTAGTTTGCTGTACATGATGATTCTTCATAAAAGCTGTAGCTAAGCAGCCAGGGCATAGCTGCATCTGTGATTTGTCCTGGCTCCGCAACCTGAGTCTGCAGGGAGCTTGTGGCTGGAGGGGAGATTGCTGTTCTCCAGAGTCACATCAAACACACACAGCTGGGTGCTGCTTTTGGAGCACCTGGTGAAACTGGCAATGGGGGAGAAACACAACAAGCAGCAAACCTGCAGCAAAGGTGCAGAATAAGAGACATGTTGTGAGGAGCCCAAGGAGCCAAGCATGAGGAGTGACAGAAAGTAGATGACTTTCCAGCAGACCCCAGGGAATATTTGGAGTTTTCCCAATCAAAGCCAGAGGTTGTGGCTGGATGGGACCCGCAGCACAAGAACACTGTGGGCAGGATGCCCTCTTGCACTTTCAGAAAGTTAACTTCTAGGTAATTCTGTTCTGTTCTTGTAAAAGTCCACTTGAGACACTGGACACCTTCTGCAGCACTCACTCTGAAGGAAAGGAGTAAAAGAATGAAGCACTGCAGTATTGAAGCATTTCTCAACAGCAGCCGTCTCACACCTGGAAAGCACAAATCTCACAACAGTGTAGAGAAAACAGTTACGATTGCAGATTTTCTTTGGTTTTGTTTTACTGAAGATCATGCCTTGAAACTTTCCTAGATCTTTGTAGGCAGCCTCTGTCACAAACACCTGATGATTCATGCCAACATTAACCCAATGTTTACTATATATTAGTGTATATATCATATGTCATTATTTTTGCATATGTAAAAGTTATGCGTTGTGTATAAACACGTATACATATATTGATATCTAGCTTTATATGTTGAACTTAATATTCAGCAATAAAACATAGATTCACTAGTCCCCAGATTTACCATATATCCAGTTTGTGATGTCTTTTGGCGTTGAGAATTTGTCTATTTGATACATAAGGATTAAAACTTTACTGGAACAGAATCCTGTCTGATAGGTTCAAGAGGCTTCTCAGGCTGTGGTTTGGAAAACACTGAAATGAATGCCATGAAGCAAGTCAGGCCAATTTAAAATAAAATGAAGAGCCTTGTCTATTTCATTTGCATCAGATATCTTTGTTGGTTCCAGTTATAAAAAGTATCCAAGAGAATTACGTTTTAACAAGAACCAGTGTTCACCATTCAGTTTTATCCAGATTTACACTTTGGAAATATCCATGTGGTTAAAGAAGAAGGTCAGAACCCCACATCCGTCAAGCAGAGCCCTCAAGATAAGATTTAGGCCTTTGGCAGTCAGGATTGTTCTGGTTAGTAAATTATATAAGTAGCTGAGCTTACTGCTTATCACTGATATAGAAGTTGTTCTCGAGTTAAGCAGAGCTATTACGGCTTCTTTTTTCTTATTGTGCAAATCTTTTAACTGTCTGTGCAAGTCTGACAGTTAGTTGCTTGTGCAGGACACAATCTCATAGAAATATGTTTGAAATCTTTTTTCCCCTTTCTGATTCCAAAGGCTCTGAAATTGGAACTGCCAAATGGATTCTCTTTTTTCTGGAAAGGAGAATTCAGGGCTCTTTGTAGACATCCAGGCCCTCTTGACCTATGAACCTACTCTGAAGAAAGTGGCATTTTGATAAGTAATGTGTATTTTTTTTACTGACCACTTACATATATTTATTATTTTATTGTTTTATTGTTTTTATTAATTTTTATGCTGGCTATTATTGTTTTTATTATTAATTAATAATAAATTAATAATTATTATAATTAATTATAATTAATTATAATTAATTAATAATAATTAATATTAGTTATGTATAATATGGATAGTATATAATAGGTATATTATATGATATTATTAGTTATTAATTATTAATATTAATTATTAATTATTAATGATTAATTAACATTATTGTTTTTATTATTATTGTTTTATGCTGGCTACCCACCACAGACCTAAGCAGACAGTATACATTTGAAGCGAGCAGTCTAGCAATAGGTCACTTCACTATTTCCAAATAGAGTATCTCTGCCATTGTTAAAACATTTTGCCCCTACATTTATTACTGGGCAAGAACAAAGCCCGAGATGAAGTAATTAATCCATGCAAAGTTGCAGACATAAAATTTTCTATCACTAGACAACTAAAATTTTAGTAATTAAGTCATTCAGACTGAGGAACTAGAAGCAAGTGTTTCTCCCATTAGTTTTTAACCTTGGACAACTGGTTATTGCCTTTGGTAATAGTCTGTTATTTCTACTGCTCCTTAAAACTTGGGATACAGGTGCAGCTCTTTGGATATGATTGCTCATGTTTCCTTGAAGATTCCTTGAAGGAAATGAAATTAGATAGGTGGCTTTCCTTCTTTTTGTGGTAGAAGTTCTACAGGCTACACATACAAATGGCATAGTAAGTACTGCTGTTATTTAAAACAAAAAAAATGGCCCTGTTAATATGCTAAAGAGCTACAGTGTCTACAGGAAATCATTTGGATTCAAAAGACACAAAGACGGAGAGACAAGGTGACTTCAAGAAAGTGATTCAAGGCTATCTTTTCAAATACAGATGAGAAAATTCAGTCTCATTAATCCATATTTGGAGATTAAAACCCCATATTTGTTAATCCACATTTAAAGAGTTCAGTAATTTAGTCAGACTCAGTAGTTCTAATCAGCAGCTTCTCTCATTGCCATCCAGAAAGGAGACAAATCCAGATGCTGAACTTAAGCATCTCTTAAAATACTGGTGTTGGTTTTTCCAATTCTGCAGAAAAGTGCTCTGACCTTTGTCTTTTTAGGTACAGCTTTATCTTCAGCAATATACAATTATCCACCATATTGTAGTCTCTGAGCATAGGTGCAAATGTTTTCCTACAGTAGAAATAGCTCAGGGGAGAAGCAATGAGCTAAATATTTGCTCTGTGTAACTGTCTCATGATAGCACACTCCTTTGCGATCTTAGAGATATAGGTTTGGATTCCTTTGAAGAGTGGTATAAAACCTCATTTCCACCCTGTAGGTGACCATTCTTCTGTGTTTGCCGAAAGAGTGGATCTGAACTCTGCAGCAGATCTGAACTATGCAGATCCACTGTCCACTATGCCAAAGGGAACAAGCCAAAGGAATTTGGATGGGATGTTGATCAGTGTTTACACCGATGTGTGTAATTTCTGTGGCTCAGCCCACCTCACTTGTGCTATTGGCATGAGATGTCCAAGTGGCAACAAATGCATATAACTTGGCAACCATCCTCATGCCTAAACTGTCAGATGTTTAGATTAATCCTGCCTTCACTATGTTGGAGTATAAACAGCAGACAAGAAATCTGTAATGAAAGCAGCTATGGTCTGCACCAGTAACTGACCAGTACGTACTCTGCTTTTCTGCAGAACCTGAGAGCTGGGCTAATGACAGTGTATGATTGATAATTACATCTGTTCTTTCTCTTCTGTCTGCCTGTTCAGCAGAAAGTGTCTTGGCTCTCTGCGAAGACAGGAAGAGCTTACTTTTTACATGCAGCCACACATGTTTTCAAAGGTATCATTTCTCCTACTGGAAGGGTATAACTTTCTGATGAAGTCATTGACATACAACTTGAAATATGATACCATATGGAATCTGTTCTTTAGATTTCACACACTTGTCACAAGAATGACTTGTGACTTTCTGTTAACTTCTGTTTTCAGACTTGTCAGTCTTAAAATAAAGTACCTTTTCTTATTTATAACACAGTGACTTCACTACTCAACTGGTTTAAAATGTCTCTATATTGCATCATTTGAATTAACTATTAGAAACAAAACAAGGTGTTGTTTGGTCAAGTAGGTTCAGATCCTTCTGTTTTACAGTGTAACACTGCAGGCTGATAGGCGTTTATCACTTCAAAAGAATCTCTTGTAAATCAGACTGAACACTGAGACCAGCCACCTAATTTATCATGAAGTACAATCAAAGATTACAGTTCATCAAATACCAAGAGCAAAGCTGGTTTTTTCTATAGGTTTTTTCATAGCTCTCTTAAATTAAAAGAGGCTTCCTTCGCTTTGATAATATGTAAATAATAAATAAAAATGTCTGTTTATACTTTTCTTACTTGCTTCTGTAACAACCCTGTGGTGATGAAAACAACTATCATCTGCTAGCTTGTATAACTGGCATGGTTTTAAGAACTCTGAAGCCCTGCTTCAAGGCATAACTAAATGTCAACAGAGAGGCTTATTTCCCACCTACACAAGTAGGCTTGTAAGTTTTGATTGGAGGAATACATGGAATATATTTGTTTTCATTAACAGGCATTTCACAGCCTATTTCTATTAATAGATCTGAGGAAAAAAAGAAGTCTAAAAGGTTTAGATATCTAAAGCAGAACTTAGGCAAGAGGTTGTTTTGTCTTCATCTGTGGATGAATTTGACACCATCTGAAGACTTCTCCTCAGGTGCCATTAAGACCAGTATCTATTGTAATGGATCACGTTAAAGGTTGTCAGTTACCTAGTTACCTGGTTACTACCTACATGTATAAAAGTGTGATACCACTAGTATGTGGTTGGCCACTGTTGAGGGCCTTTGAGTGGACTCAGCTGCCCTTGGTATGCCTGATCTTGTTGGTTATGTGGAGCATGTGTTTTTGAAGTATCATGTTCCCAGAAAAACACAGCAGTCACTGTTGCTGTCTTTGCAAACAGAAAGACACGAACTAGTGGTACTGGTGCTTTGTTTCCATAGAGTTATGGTCACCTGCAACATGCAAAGCAGGCTTCACCACTCCTCCTCAGAGGAATTCAAACCTGTATCTTTCAGATCCCAAAGAAGCATACTAACACTTAAGCTTACAGGCTGTCAGGCTGGAGAAGGAGAACTGGGACATGTTCTTCCTCTCTTACCTTATGGAAGATACAGGATTGAGGAGCAAAAAAAAACTAGGCTACATAAAGACAGCACAAGAAGGAATATGAATCAGCAACTAAGACATCAACAGGCGAGAGACACGTTTAATGTTTTATTGATTACTGTATATTTTAAGCTACTAAACCCACCTTCCTTTAGAAGAGACTTCTGAGCTCAAAATTCTAAAGGACAAAGGTTCTTTCCTCCATACTGATATGGGAATATCATACAGGCTGCCTGCACGCTCACTGCAGCCTTTTCTTGTTGCCAAGCCTAGAAATCCAAATGTTCCATTTGGCATGTGGTTGTTTCAGATCCTAAATCATCCTATATCATGCCACACAAAAAAAACCAAGAGCTAAAAATAACCCTTCATTTAGGTAGTCAAATTCCATAGACTAACAAACAGCCTAAAATGTAGGCATCTAATCCTTATCAATTAACAATTTAGTGAATTAGACCATAAATGACTTGCTTAAGATCACACCAGAAGCTTATGCCAGTAGCTGAAACCCTGCCTTCTCATGCTTGGCCTAGTGCTCTACCTGACACTGAATTTACTTACTACAAAAAACACCAGAGAGTTCGCTTATACCGATACATCTATGTAAAACAGTGGTGTATCGCATTAGATTTATATACATAAGGAAGACTGCAACCGTCCTTGTACCACATCACTAATATATGTGACTATGAAGGATGACTTCTTGAAGAGAAAAGAATATCCACTAAATTCCCCATGAAATCTGCTGAGAATCACAATTATTGTGGAGTTTGTGATGAGAATTCCTGACTACAGAAACTGGAATGAAATCACTAAGCTAATTTCATGAGAAACTAACGTATTCTTCCTGTTCTGCACACCTGCCAGATTTCCCTCTCCTGGATCTTCAAATTTACTACTGTTAACGAGTAAAGGTCATTTTTTCTGAGGTTTGAGTTCTTGACTAATGATGTAAGAAGAGTGGCTGGCAAGAATGACAAAATGACAACGTTCCGGCAGCCAGAATAAACACAAATGAATGAAAGAGCCTCCACCTGAAGTGCTCCATGTTGTACGAAGGTAGCAGCATGAGAAATTCTGCTTTTCATTTTAGCCAATTCCAAAAACCCATGGCTTCCCCAGGTGATTCAACAAAAAAGTGCTAAAGAAGGCAAGGAGGAATATGAGATACATGTTGTGAATCTTGCCTAAAATGTCATTATTTTCAACACATGGCACAGGCATATTTGAGGGAAGCCTAAACTAAATGAATGGGGTGTTGTCTGTACTGCTCTAAGAGCACAATGAACTTGTCTCTATTTTCTCTACTTAGTTTATAAGAATTCTAGTTTTGGGGTCTACTTTGCCTGCAGGATTTCCTGCGAGAATGTTCTAAATAACAAGTTCAAAGCTTTTCCACAGTGGCTGGGTGCAATGCATTTTTCTTTGCACTGCTTTTGGAGCTTTTTTACTTTTTGTCCACTTTTTATGTCACAATTAAATAATGACTGAAACGGAAAAAGGCTCCTCAGTTCAGGATTTGAACTCTGAGTTGCATTTGTTGCTCCATCAAATACATAAAGCTAAAGCTGTAGTACCTTCCTCCTTATAGGGATGTTCTGAACACCATGACTAATACACTATGTCTCTTTCCCTCCTCTCGTTCCCTGAATACCGTTCCATACACATTCACCTGTTTGTTTACACAAAATGCAAGAATTGCAGGGTGAAAGCTAAGAAGTCTGTGAATTTTCTTTTGCCTGACTGTTAGGGTACTTCCTGGCCACATACAGATTTGAGTCTCACGTAGAAGAGGGCTTTGCAGACTTTTCTCAAAATGCTGATAGTCATTTAGCCTAGTCAGAAGTTCCTGACTCATGAACAACACTGGGAGTTCGGGCCTCCCTTGAAAGTCCTAATGCTCAGCTACTGCCAAAGTCCTTCCTGAGGTACCTTGGTGAATCTAGCTCTGGGTAAGCATTTTATCATGCATCAGTAATTGAAATTTGCAAATATTGCTCATCACCAAACAAGTGATGAACATTTTAACTAACAAATGACAATTATTTTACATTTTAACATAACACTTTTTTGTCCTTTGGAGTATGAAAGCAGCTGCTTCTCTTTTAATAGCCATGTACTGAAAGCCTCATGTGGGCATATCTCTTACTAAAGAATTAAGTGTTATTGCACAGTGTGTCAGAGCAGCAAAGGATAAAGGAAAATTCTTAAGTAATTGCTCCAGTTGTTTTCCTTACCACTTGCCTAACTCGAGCCTCTTCTCCCAAAATAAGTGATAAAACCTTATTCATTAATCTTTAGACTAAGTGTTTGGCACAGAAGAGTTGTACTAGAAATGTTTCAGTTTAGAAGCCTTGTCTTTAGTCTTACCTGGGAGATGCTCTGTGTGTTATTACTCACATATACATGCCTAAGAAGCACATTTAATTTTAGCCTGTAATAAGAAAATAAACCTCCTGTTTACTTTTGTTCACCACTAATTAGATATAATACTTTCCTCAACATTTTGCAAATCATAATTACATAAAATTAAGGAAATTGAGAGAATGTTCATAAGAAAAGCAAACACACAATTCAGTGAGAGTCTTTCCTCTGTCAGGTAAATAAATTCCATCCATCTACACACCCAAACCAAATTCTCTCAAAATCAATGGAAAGGCTCCCATTGGCCTCAGTGGCTTCTGGATCAGACCCAGCCTATTCCCATTAAAGTCAGCTCAGGACTTGAACTAGATCATGATGTAACTGAATTAATTAGCATTAAATTATGAGAAACTACTCTGCATTACTACAAATTACTTGAAAAATATCCAAGCTTTACTAGTATTAATGATTTCACCCATGTTAGAAGAGAGTTTCTTTCCATGAATATTACTAATTACAACTTTAGGACTAAATTCAGGCTTTCGGATTCCCATGGCATTTTACAGGCATACAAAAAAATAGGTGCCACCTCATTACGCTACTTACCACCAGCTTGAGTTGGGTAGAATTAAATCCATCATCGTGACCTTTCTTCCGGGCTGTGCACTTTATTGTGTTGGACCATCACAAGGATCCTATTCCTTAGGAATTTTGCACAGCCTCAAAGTCCTCTGCTGTGAACTTTTAGGCCATTTGGATTCAGTACTCTGATTTAATATACGTAAGAAAGCTTCAAGCTGGGAATTTGATGTTAGGTCTGTACTTCTGGCTCAAGCCCAGCTGTCTACATTTGGAAATGTATTTGATTTTGGAACACACTTTTCTGCAATGGAATGTCAAGAAAATACATAATCAAGAGGGCTCCATAGATAACAAGCTACAAAAACCTGTTTGTCACCCTCCTCCCACAATGGTGAAGAGCCTTCTACAGCTGCTAATTAGAAAATTAGAATACCACAAATGGATTATATTTTACTGGCAGCATAGCGTCTTCCCCCCAGTGTTTTAAAGTACTTTTTGAATTGTTTGCTGTCAGCAAAACAAGTGCACTACCTGCGATCCTATAGACAACAAAGCCCGGCAGCAGGATTTCAGTCAGGTGATGTCACCCAGGTAAAATTGTACTGACAAGCTTTTAATTAAAGTTTTCCCACACATCTTTCTGCTGGTCCCCAGGAGCTATTATTCATTATGTGCCGACTGTCAGCCAATTGTGAGTCGGGAGGGAAGTGTTTTGTTTTCAAAGCCCTTGCTGACAGCTAGAGAACACTTTGTTATACAATCTGTTTACTTTTTTCACACACACAATCTTGCTAAAGGGGAAATGGTCATGCAGTAGTGTTTACAGTTTATGGCAATAATTAAATGCATCTGGCAGAGCAGTAGCTGAAAGGAGGTTGGTGTGGGTGTGGGTGAAAAGCCATAAAATTCCTCCTATAAACAGTTACTCTCACCTTGCAGAGCCCCTAGCGTTTTAAGGAAAAAGTTTCTTTGGGAAAGGGCAGGTCCAAACAGGTGCACAGATTCTGCAATGGGAATATTTGGACCTAGCCATGTGACACTTGATGCTAAGAGACATTGTCCAGGGATCAGGATAACACTCTGTTCTCATCTGTGACTAGAACAGTTTGAAGTGGTTATAAAACAGCTGCTTGTCCTTTGCATTGTTAAATCCCAAAGTACTTACCTCTATAAGAAGAAATGTACAATAAGAAACAACTTGCCACCAGATGAAAGCAGAAGGCGGTGTGGTGTCCTGTTTCAGCAAAGGGCTCATGCTTAATACTTACAGAGCAACAGTCCTCTCAAAATTTTTAATGGCTTACATTAAAATCCTTTTTATCAGTTGACTGGTGATAAATATTTAATTAGAGTTGTGAACAACTTCTAAATCATGGCAAAAAATTGTAAGCAATAATCACTGTCTTACCTTAAGTATTTAATACTTCTGTTTATTAAGAATACTAGAAAGTCAACAGGTATTCCTAAAATGTTATTAGATGAATTAAAGCTAGTGCAATATTCACATAGAGATGTAGAACAGAAGTTGCGTGCCACTTGCTGCCAAGCCACTGGTAATTCTGTGGAAAGTACTTCCACTACAAAGCAAAGTGACTGGAAAATAAATTGATGAATATTTAGATACCATCTTTTACTGATATTACTATAAATTACTACAGAAATTATAGAAGGAATACACGGTTCCATTGTTAATGGACGAAAATCTTTCACTGCTTTTAAGTGCCTTTAAATAACTACATTCTTAGGAAATAATTTTCTTAGATGGAAAAAAGTTAAGGATATCAAGGAATGGATTCTTTAAAATGGGATGTTTCTGTGGTTATTGAGCATTGAACAGTGGGACTTAACTGTATATGGACAGGGATGGGAGGCAGTTGCTGTAGACAATGCAGTAAAATCTGCCTTAAAAAGCCTTTTCTGTGTGGATATCATAAGAAGTCTTTAGCCCACCAGCATATGAACACACCGGTGTGGGTTTCATTAATGGAAAGGAAAACATTAAAAATTCTAATTGCACATTTCACTCATTGGTGTCACTTTGTAGAGTATGTTTTCCCAATATTTCTCTATTTTTTTTCACTAGTGAAAGACTTGTTTTATTATTTTTTAATTTTACTAGATAGTAGGAGCAAGATGATCTTTTTATATTTTTTTGTTTCAGTCACAGACAGCAAATAGATCCTAAGATGCTACACAGTTACATTCAAATTAACATATTTGTGATCATACCGTTTTCATCTTCCCAAGCTTAACAAAACCAACATACTATGAATAATGTAAGCAGTTTATGTTAATCTTTACTTTAAGATCAATGTTATAAGGGAGTATTATTACTTTAGGATCAGCATTATAAACACTAGTAGCAAGATTTATCAGAGATTTCAGAAATCAAAGTATAGAGCTTAGGTAACTTGCCTGAGATTAATGGGGTAGAAAAAGCGAGGAAGCTCTTGCTTCAAAGTCCAAACTTGCCCATGCATTTTAGTCACTGACTATTGCACCCAAAATGCATGGAGCTATAAGCCCAATCCTAGGCTCCTCGCTAATAAGGAGAAAAGGACTTATCAGCCAGTCATGACCATTTCACTCTCCTCTCTCCCACATGCCTTCTACCCCAGAGAGGCTGGGGGAGCTGCAAGGCAAAAGAGCCAAATATCTTCAGACAGAGCAGGTACCTGAATCTAGCAGGGATCATTCCTTCAGGCGCAGCACTGCTAATGTGATTGCACATCTTCCTTCTGGAGCTAGTCCACATCTTGCTGATCTGAAGTGATAAGAAGCAACTGTCTGCAACTGGCTTTCCAGCTCCCTCCCTAGGAATGCGCCTGCCTTTGTGATCCTGGGCTTGGGACTCTCATCTGACAAATGCGAGGGACATGGAGTACCACTGGTTCAACTTCCATCAAGCTTTGCATGCAAAAAGAAACTCTCAGTCAAAAAAAAAAAAAAAGTAAAAGTTGAGGTGGAGAGATGATCACAAACTGATACATTCAGTTGTAGAGAACTCATTTTATGAAAAATTGGATTTTCAAAAAAATCTGATAAGGATTCTTTAGAAAAATTCAGGTCTGTCTGCTAAGGTTTGATTGTATTTTGTGTACACATGTGGTTGGACTTTTATCAGGCACTGGACAATAGGTAAGGCAAAACAACACAAGACAGCACCCCCCGACACCCAGCATACATGTGCTGGTGAACCAATGTTGAAACATGTACCACAGCCTCTTCATTGCTATTGATATGTGGCTCAGTTAAAGCAGCAAGGACTACTGGTGCTACAAAAATACGATCATGCTGAGTAGCATATGAGAGAGATCATGAAGTATTAGCAACACACCACATTAATAGAGAAAATATTAAATTGTGTATAAACAAGTTCAAATAGGCACTCGCCATCTAGCTAACCTATTTTTAGCATTGTGCCAAAAGGATCTATTTTTTGCCCCAGACGATTTGATATTATCATCAAAGGTCTGAAAGGAAGCTAAAATAGGAAGGTAGCACAAAAAGGGATGGACTTAAGTAGATGACAGAGACTGGCCAGTTACGCAACCCGTTGCATTTTAGGTTAATTAATGTAATAACCATTTGCTCTTCAAACAAAGTAATTGGAGTTTAATAATAACCAAATGAGCATGAACTGGCCTTCTTCTTCCAGGATACATGATTGTTTAAATATCCTTTTATACCCTGTCCTCCCAGTTGCTCACCATCATCCATTACTTCCCACATTTACTGCTTCTTTCAGATCCTGAACCGTATTATCTAAACTGTGCTTAAGTTGGGGGAAGAAAATAAAAAAACACAGCCATATTTTATGTGGGGGTTTTTTTTTACGTATTGCAAGCACTTACAAAATGGTATCTCTTAGACTCCTGCCCAAGATGGTCTGTTCAGAGTACAAAACAGATCTGCATCTGAAAAAAAAAACAAACCAACAACCCAAAACAAAATCCAAACCAAAAATAAAACCCAACCAAACAACTTTGACAGTTTTGTCTACCTTCCCTAGTCTCACCTCTCACCTTTCATTTCCAGATAAGATCTGAATAGCTACCAGAGAAACCAATCATGCTTCTTTTCCCATTGTGATATCCCCTCTGGCAATGTAACATATCTCTGGCCTAATAAAGGGAGAATACTTCTGTCTTGAGTATACCCAATTCAGACTTGAAATTTTTTAATCTTTAGCTGCTCAAGAATAGAGGTTTTTATCAAAGTCCATATATGGTATGATTACTGCTATATCAAATAAAGTTACTTAGCATGACAGAGATCATAGCTTGAAAATGAACTACAGCTTGGCTTTCTGCCATCCACTGGACCCCTATTTGTTGTCTAAGAAAGTAAATAGTACTACCTATTTTTCTGCTCTTTGTGTCTTCCTTGACAAAAAATTGCCTTTCAATACACTTCCCATTCAATTCTTGTCTTTTGTCTGAACTGGCATGTCATCTTCCTCCTGCAATGTGTTTTAGCTGATGTGGAGTTACCAATAAGCAATTTTTTAATTCTAAAATGAAATTTACAAAAAGGTCCTTCTGGACACTGACAGTGCCCTGCAGGGCTTTTGCCCCAGGCAGCTGAGAAAGCACATGAAGATATCATAAAAGCTTCTGTTTGAACAATTCTTCTTTCCTCACCTTCAGCCAGGTTATTTCCCTAGTAAACTAGAGGTTAGACTGGCAGCTGTCTTGCCTGTCTTTCTCTCCTTTTCCTTTTTTTGCCTCTGTTTATATTTTCAGTGAACTGATGCATCTCCAAACATGCCCATTATATTTCACATTAGTCAGTGCAGCAAATTGCTCTAGTTGTGGTCTCTCATTTCTCTACTCAGGTGCTGCCATATGAATTTGTCTTCATTTCCAACTTGTTATAGTGCAACACTCATTCTAGGGTGTTGTGTGTGTTGGGGTTTTTTTAAAGCAAAAAAGAAGAAAAGATATGGCAGCTATCTTTCAGTAACACAAGCTGTTCTTGTCCCTCTTCTTTCACTACTTTTACAACACTGAATGAAGTAAGCGTTAGGGGTAGGAAGAAAACTTTATGGGTAAGCCCATGCGCTATTACATTGACAGCCTGAAGATGTGCACTGTAACTCACTGTTCATGGCTGCACACATGTGCTGGAGCTATGAGTTCACTCATAGTTCGTGTCTCTGCAATGCAAAGCAGAGAGTTAGCTCCAGAGATAGTATTTCTCTTCTTGCACTCATCAGCGTGGGTGTCCCCATCATCAGCTCCCATAAAGCCAGCTCTGTGCTGGTCTAATTGAGTCTTCAGTCTTCCTGTACCTCCTCCTCTTCATGTTAACAATGTGAACAGTAAGCAAAATGAGCACAAATATCAGGCTCACTCCACAAGCAGCTGACACATGAAAGCTTATGGCAAGCCAGCCTTCATGTGGCTCAACCTCTTCCTTTGGACGCAGAATAAGTGCAAACTCACGCCTGAGCTACCACACCCATTTGTCCAGTATCAGTGAGTGATAGCGTCTTCTGGGGCATGGGCTTCTAGAGCAGACAGTGTCTGGAAGGAAATGAACAGATGAAAACACCAGGATGGCAACACCTCATCAGACCAAAGGCTCCTGTAATCCTTTCTCAGACAGTACCTGTCAGAAGACATCTCTGGAACAGTTAGGAAACAGGACAAACTCATGCTGATATTTCTGCTGGATAATCTGTCATCCCTCAGAGGCAACTCAAACTTCTGAGCCAGAAATAGCATTTTCATATTTATAATTTTTTTCTTCCATTAGTTTGTCCAATCACTTTTTATCTCAGGTAACTTTCTAACATTCAAAACATCCTTTTGGCAGGGGATCCCACAACTAATGACACATTGCAAGAAAAGCTGCCTTCCTTGTTTGGGACCTGTCAACGACTTTTTTCATTTGATGACTTTAAATTTATTGCAGCAGAAGAAACAGTGCTAAGTATTCTTCTTATTGGCCCATCATGAATATATAGACCTGAGTCACATCTCTCCTGCAACATCTCCTTTCCAAAAAATCCCAGTATGATGAGATATTTACTTGCATTGGAGTCATTACATACCTTTGATCGTCCCTGCTGTCCTTTATTTTTGCAGAACCTGTGCTCCTTTCAAAGTCATGATACCAGTTCTACACCCAATATTCATGATGCAGATGGGGGATTTATGCAGCATAACAGTAACATCTTCTATTTTGACCTCTATTTGTCATCATACTTCATAATATTTTATTTTATTTTTTAACTAGTGTTGAGCATAGTTTTCATGAAAGTGTGAAGTTGGGAGTGTCCCCTGACACATATCAGTTCAAATTTATCTACCCCAAATATCATTTGCCATTTGCTCTGTCACTCACTTATCATCCTGATGTCCTTGTGCTGTACTTTGCAGGTGTCTCTTATTTTTATAACCTTCCTTAACTTGGTAACACCTGTGAATTTTTTCACCTCACTGCTCACTTTCTTCTTAAATCATTCATTAGTATGATGAACAGCACATGTATGACACAGACCCATGTAAGACCCCACCGGTGACCTCCTTCCACTGTGAAAATTTCTCTCTACATGATTTTTCTCATACAAATTTTTTTATCCATGGGCAAAGATTTTCTTTTATCTCATGGCAAGTCAGTTCAAGAGCTTTTGGAGAAGGAACTCCAAATAGAAACATTTTTGGAAAAACAAATGGCTACATCAACTGATATTCCTTATCCACATACTTCTTGGCTTCTTCAAAGTCATAGCTAATTGATTAGAACTCTTTTCACAACAACTTGATGATTCTTTCTGAATATATTATAGTCCTTATTGTATTTATCCCTAATATATTGTATTTATCCATATTTTATCTAATTCTATCCTTTTCTGCAGTGTCTACCGATTTTCTGGGTACATACATACCTTACAGATTTACAGTAGTCCTTGAATAATCTCCTAAAAATCTGCATCCTGAGTCTATGTTACAAGGGAAATTATACGCTGCAGTTAATATTTCAGCTATCCTATCCAAGGGAACCTATAGAATCTGAGAGGCAGATGAACATGAGCTGCTTCTAACAATTTTTAGAGTTCAGTTTACAGATTTATTCCTCAGCTCCTTCTACTTATGTCTTTATTCTGAGACAGATCCTGTGAGTTACACCCAGAAATAGGAATTATTCTGTTTGAACCTCCCAAAATTTTTGTTATGAAAAAAACTTTTTAAAAAAGAAAATATTTTTTTACTATAAAATAATCTTCCCTGAGCTCCCTTCAGATCTCCTGGCAGGCTTCCTACTCCTGATATATTTGAAAAACGATTTGTACTTTTTATTACTTTTGTAAATTGTTTCTCAGACTCTTTCTTGCCTTTTTTTTTAATATGTTCAAATGAATAATTGTCCTAATGTTCTTTTTTGTTTTCTTTCTTTGGATAAGATACCAAGCTTTGG